>NW_026880015.1:0-301660 GCF_032173495.1 Musca vetustissima
ACGCCTGTAAATATACCCGAAAATATTTGTTTGATAAATCCACGCCTACAAATATACCCCGAAAATATTTGTTTGATAGATCCACGCCTATAAATATACCCGAAAATATTTGTTTAATAAATCCACGCCTATAAATATACCCGAAAATATTTGTTTAATAAATCCACGCCTATAAATATACCCGAAAATATTTGTTTAATAAATCCACGCCTATAAATATACCCGAAAATATTTGTTTAATAAATCCACGCCTATAAATATACCCGAAAATATTTGTTTAATAAATCCACGCCTATAAATATACCCGAAAATATTTGTTTAATAAATCCACGCCTATAAATATACCCGAAAATATTTGTTTAATAAATCCACGCCTATAAATATACCCGAAAATATTTGTTTAATAAATCCACGCCTATAAATATACCCGAAAATATTTGTTTAATAAATCCACGCCTATAAATATACCCGAAAATATTTATTTAATAAATCCTATCCACGCCTATAAATATACCCCGAAAATATTTGTTTAATAAATCCACGCCTATAAATATACCCGAAAATATTTGTTTAATAAATCCACGCCTATAAATATACCCGAAAATATTTGTTTAATAAATCCACGCCTATAAATATACCCGAAAATATTTGTTTAATAAATCCACGCCTATAAATATACCCGAAAATATTTGTTTAATAAATCCACGCCTATAAATATACCCGAAAATATTTGTTTAATAAATCCACGCCTATAAATATACCCGAAAATATTTGTTTAATAAATCCACGCCTATAAATATACCCGAAAATATTTGTTTAATAAATCCACGCCTATAAATATACCCGAAAATATTTGTTTAATAAATCCACGCCTATAAATATACCCGAAAATATTTGTTTAATAAATCCACGCCTATAAATATACCCGAAAATATTTATTTAATAATATACCCGAAAATATTTGTTTAAAAAATCCACGCCTATAAATATACCCAAAAATTGATTTTAAAAAATCCACGCCTATAAATATACCCTAAACATCAAATTTAACAAATCCAAATATACCCTAAAAATGTATGTTAAAAAATCCACGCCTATAAATATACCCGAAAATATTTAAATATACCCGAAAATAAATCCACGCCTATAAATATACCCGAAAATATTTGTTTAATAAATCCACGCCTATAAATATACCCGAAAATATTTGTTTAATAAATCCACGCCTATAAATATACCCGAAAATATTTGTTTAATAAATCCACGCCTATAAATATACCCGAAAATATTTGTTTAATAAATCCACGCCTATAAATATACCCGAAAATATTTGTTTAATAAATCCACGCCTATAAATATACCCGAAAATATTTGTTTAATAAATCCACGCCTATAAATATACCCGAAAATATTTGTTTAATAAATCCACGCCTATAAATATACCCGAAAATATTTGTTTAATAAATCCACGCCTATAAATATACCCGAAAATATTTGTTTAATAAATCCACGCCTATAAATATACCCGAAAATATTTGTTTAATAAATCCACGCCTATAAATATACCCGAAAATATTTGTTTAATAAATCCACGCCTATAAATATACCCGAAAATATTTGTTTAATAAATCCACGCCTATAAATATACCCGAAAAATATTTAATAAATTTAATAAAATCCCAAAATATTTCTTTAATAAATCCACGCCTATAAATATACCCCAAAAATTTATTAAATTTTTTTTAAACATCCATAAAAAATCTCTACAACTCTCATGCCCATATGACTTTATCCAGAGTTCCTCCTAACCATTTTTTCATTCAATCACCCCGCACCAAAACGTAGCCCCATCTGACAATTACAAAATTGTAAATTGCAGCAAGGCAGAAATTATCAAGTGACAAGTTTTTGCTTTTGACGGATTTTCCAAATTTGTTTTTGTATCTAGTTGGCCTCTAGGAAGGAGGAAAATGAATCTAGCCATGTGTGTGTATCGCAGGGAAATGCACAACTGTGGCATTTTATTTTTAGTAGTTCCCTCGGAAAGAAAGACATTTTTTCAGAATTTCTTGTCTTTTTATTCCGCAGCTATAAAAATAGTTTTTTTTTTTTTGCTTTGCTTTGTGAGTGATGGGAAGTTCTTTGGGGACAAGCAATGCTCTGTGGCACCACCCCACATTATGTGGCATCATGACTGTCCGTCTGTCTCTCTGTCACCCATGGAAAGTGTGGCACACACAACGTAAAAACGTTGTTAAATAAATGCCTTGGAGAAGGAAATTTATTACCCTAGGAGTTTCGATACGCCTACTCGTCTACGATAATAACAATAAAAAAACTAAATACCTTATAAACAGATCGGAGGATTCCCAAATGGAATAATTTTTGTGAACATTCGAATTTATTTCCTACAAAATTTATATATCTTCCAGACCCTATTAACCTGATTCCGCCACTTAATTACAGCTTTACAACAGACATTATTTTTTTGAGTGTAAGCTAAAAAAAATTATTGAATTATTTCAAGTGAATGTTCCCTACCCTGCATGCCTTCTGAGGAGAAATATTGGTATCACTTTGTTAATGTTGTTGGTAATTGATTGACTTGAAAATTATATACCGGTTCAACGGGTTCGCTGACTGACTGGCCAGACGACATCAAGTCATTATTTCAAGTGGCATTTGTTCGCAGTTCGTTTAATGACAATTGGCCAAGTAAATGTGTTTTCTTCACTTTGACTTTCGCGGATTTTTTTTGCACTCTTTGAGACACATAAAAACGATGAAGGTGCGGCTCATACCTCTGCTTAAGTCATTATTAGGAAAAAAAATGGGTCAAATGGATTCTTGAAGAATGATAATATCAGCAGAACCATAAGCGTGGCTTTTAAAATGAAATTTTTTGGGGCGTGGATTTTTTAAAGAATTCTTTTCAGGGTATATTTATAGGCGTGGATGAATTAAAGAATACCTTTCAGGGTATATTTATAGGCGTGGATTTAATAAACAATTATTTTGCGGTATATTTATAGGTGTTAAAATGTTAAAAATATTGTTCAGGGCTACTTAAAGGAGTAGAATTCTATAAACATTGTTTAGAGCTATTTATAGGCGTGTATATTTTAGAAAGATAGGAGGTTTATTTATAGGCGAAGATTTATTAAAAAATAGTTAGTATTTCGATCAAAAGAATACGCTTTCTAGCAAGGCGTTGATTTATTTTAAAACATTTGGTCCTTCGAGCAGAATAATTTTCTCCCAGCAAGGCGTAGATTTATTTAAACAAATATTTGGTCCTTCGAGCAGAAGAATTTTCTCCCAGCAAGGCGTAGATTTATTTAAACAAATATTTGGTCCTTCGAGCAGAAGAATTTTTCTCCCAGCAAGGCGTAGATTTATTTAAACAAATATTTGGTCCTTCGAGCAGTAGAATTTTCTCCCAGAAAGGCGTAGATTTATTTAAACAAATATTTGGTCCTTCGAGCAGTAGAATTTTCTCCCAGCAAGGCGTAGATGTATTTAAACAAATATTTGGTCCCTCGAGCAGAAGAATTTTCTCCCAGCAAGGCGTTGATTTATAATAAAACATTTGGTCCTTCGAGCAGAAGAAAAATTTTTTCCAGCAAGGCGTAGATTAAACAAATATTTGGTCCTTCGCGCAAACGAATATTCTCCTAGTCTCCTGGGTGTGTATTTATTAACAAATATTTTTTGAAAGGCCCAACAAGCCGTGGATTTATTGAAAAATATTTTTTTAAGTTGCCACAAGGCGCGGATTTATTTAAATAATATTTTTTCAACGGCCTAACAGTAAGGCGTGGATTTATTAAAAAGTATATGAAATCTAATTTCCCATAACTATTTTTTTTTTTTTTTTTTTGCTGTTTCATTTAAAGATTTCATGATCTTCTAACCTTGAAGCTTCCCAAAACATTTTTTTTGGTATTTGTTTCCCATTGAATAATCATCGTCTCCTCTGTAATTTACTTCAATTTAACACTTCAGAAACCGAACTACTGATTATGTCATTATCACAAAAAAAATTCGTGTAGTTTTTTTGTCAAGAATACTTGTGTTATTGTGTTTTTGCCAACTTCAATGTGAATGATTTTGGAATACATGTCGAAAATTGGGTCTTTTACCTTGACTTAGATACGAAACTGACGATTAAAGGTAGTTTTGTATTTTTTTTTTATTTTCACATTGTTTGGGTATTGTTCTGTTAGTTAGTTGGTAGATGATATTTCGTTTTCAGTTGTTGGTATTTTTCCCTTCAATTACAGAAGTTTTTTGTGAGACATAAGAAACTGCGGAAAACTAAGAAGAAAATTTTGCAGCTAAAATAAAAAAGAAAAACCCGCTGGCGGCATTTTCTGTGCAAGGACCCTTAGTTTCAAGTGGGTCACAGCGAGGAAATCTGCAAAGCAAAGTGGAAACACATGTTTACACATTGGTTCGCCTGAAAAAAAAACTGCACAAACATAACGGTCTCATCATAATGAGCGACACTTTCATAACAGTCATCATCATCAAAAGGGACACACACATGTCCTTTGTGTGGCTGCATTTGCCCGAGAAGGATTACACAAAGAGCCCATTATGTATTCAAGGCTGACAATTACCCACGCACATGTGCGCTGGCCTTTCGTCACTGTCTATCTGCCTGTCTGACCGCCACTATCCAACAGCAAACAGGAAGTGCAGTCCTTCCTTTTTTCATGGGTTTTGTGTATCAACTTACCAGTATCCTCCTCTCTCGCTGTCTCGAAGGTTTGTTGGCCTTCTATCCGGTTTTTACCTGTTGTCAAATTTTGTGTGCACAGTTTTTTCAGTTGTCTGGCCATTCTCAAGTTCATTAATTATTGTTTTTGTGTTCGAGTTTATTTTGAAATTTAACACGTTTGTTTTTTTTCAGTAGGTTGAGGATTATTTGCATTGCTTGTGAATACAAAAAAAAATTAATGAATCTAAAAATACGTGATGCATTGTCTATGTCTCAACTGCAAAACCACAATGACATGTTCTATAAAATATCGGAATGGGCTTTTTTATAGTACAGAAAATATGATTAATTAGTTGGAGATTTCTGACAAATATATGTTTTTTCAAGCCCCTGAATAAATATATATATTTAAAATTCACCTTCTTGTTATGACACAAGAAATATTTTTTAAAAAACCACAAGTCTTGCGGATACTTGAAAAAAATATTTTCAAAATAAATGCACGATATTTTCTTGCTCAAAGGACCAAATATTTTGTAAAATAAACTCACGTTATTCGTCTGCTCGAAGGACCAAATATTTTAAAAATAAATCGACGCTGCTCTTTTGTTCGAAGGACCAAATATTTTTCAAAAAAAAACGCTGTTCTTTTGTTTGAAGACCACTTATTTTTTAAAATAAATCCACGCTATTCATTTGCTTGAAGGACCAAAAATTTTTAAAATAAATCCACGCCTTGTTGGGCCTTTGAAAAAATATTTTTGAATAAAATATTCTTCAACCGAAAAATATTTTTCAACCGATCTTCAGAATATTCCTTTGTTCGAAGGAACAAAAATATTTTAATAAAACCTTGCCTTGCTTGGAGAATATTATTTTGCTCGAAGGAATAAATATCTTTTTTGACAGATACAGGCATTGCTAGGAGGAAATTCTTTTGCTCGAAAGACCAAATATTGTTTTTAATAAGTCTATGCCTTGCTGGGAGAATATTCTTTAGTTCGAAGGACCAAATATTGTTTTTAATAAGTCTACGCCTTGCTAGGAGAATATTGTTTTGCTCGAAGGACCAAATAATTGTTTGTAATAAGTCTACGCCTTGCTAGGAGAATATTCTGTAGCTCGAAGGACAAAATATTGTTTGTAATAAGTCTACGCCTTGCTAGGAGAATATTCTTTTGCTCGAAGGACCAATATTTTTTTTAATAAGTTTACGCCTTGCTAGGAGAATATTCTTTATCTCGAATGACAAAATATTGTTTGTAATAAGTCTACGCCTTGCTAGGAGAATATTCTTTTGCTCGAAGGACCAAATAATTGTTTAAATAAATCTACGCCTTGCTAGGGGAATATTCTTTTGCTCGAAGGACCAAATATTTTTTTAATAATACGCCATGCTAGAAGACTTCTCTTCTGCCCGAAGGACCGAATAATGGTTTAAATAAATCTACACCTTGCTCGAAGGACCAATATTTGTTAATAAATTCACGCCTTGATAGAATATCGAAGAACCAAATATTTCTTAATAAACTCACCGCTTGCTAGGTAAATATTTTTTCGCTCGAAGGACCAAAAATATTTCAATAAATCCACTCCTTACTAGGAGAATATTCTTTTGCTCAAAGGACAAATATTTGTTAAAAGAAATGCACGCATTGAAAGGAGAATAATTTTTTGCTCGAAGAACCAAATATTTTTCAATAAACTCATGCCTTCCTAGATGAATATTCTTTACCTCGAAGGACCAATTATTTTTTAAATAAATCCACGCCTTGCTTGGACTTAAAAAAAAATATTTTTTAACAAAACCTTGTTTTGCCAATGGCTCGAAGGACCAAAATTCATATTATCGTTCGTTTTAAATTCCTAGGCTAAAAAAATCACAAAAATTTCCACTTTTCTTTCGTTGCTTGAAATTATATTCTATAAAACTGAACGCATGTGACCTGAGACAAATTTCGGAATATTCTTATGCTCGAAGGACCAAAAGGAAGGACCGAAGGAACAATTTGTGTTTTTCATAAAAATCCATCAAAAGTTTCCTAAAACACTACTTCAGTTAGCCAACATAGAATTACCGGTATATGCTTTGGCTCGAAGGACCAAAATACATATAATCGCTTTTTTTCAAATTTCTAAGTTCAAAATTCACAAAAAGTATTAAAAAATTTCATTCTGTGTTAAAGAACAAATCAAATATTTTCCTCTTTGCAAATATCCACAGAAAAAATTTCCTGAAACCCAAAATAACTCGTCGAACATAAAAATCATCACAGGTAAATCATCAAAACCCATTTCTTATTACTGCTCCTTTTTGTTGACATTTTCTTCGTTGCTGTTTCTTCTATGTTTCTCTCTTTTTTTTTGCATATTTTCTGCCAACATTTGCAATTTTTTTTTTGCACCATTCAAATTGTGAACGATATCTCCGAGTGGTACCTACTAACTGCTTGACTGGTTGGTTGGTTGGCATAGTTGGTTGCTTGATGGCTAGATTGGTTGGCTGGCAATGGCTTATCATCATCAGGTTTCCACCAAAAGCACATTTAACGACATATGAATGGAAGCGCAGGGTAGCAGAGAGGTATGACTTTTATGGTGAACAGCAAATCGAAATTGTAACAAAATCTGTTTCACAGAAATAAAGAGCAAAGCTTGAAATAAAACTATTGTGGTAGTGATGGCGTCTAGCCATTCAGTTTGTGGCCTCAATAAAATTGTTTGCTTTCGGTTTGTTGACTGCAAACCCATTGAATCGAAGGACCAAATTTGCAATATCGATGTTAGATATTATTTAATAGAAATAAAGAAATAAATGTTCTCTAAAATATTAATATTGGAAACAATTGAATTGGCTCGAAGGACCAAATATCCAATTGCGAAGCTCAATATACTTTACATGGTCTCTGGAAAATAGATCGAAGGACCAATTGAATTGTAAATTTTCACAGAGGTTGGCAATGACTCGACTCGAAGGACCTTAGTTTAGTAGATCAAAACGTTCGCGAATAACCGATCGAAAGACAAATTGCACGGCAACATTTTAATGAATTTTGGCACCATAAACGTTTCACAGCGTCTCGAAGGACCAATTCATGATCTGTACAAAAAAGATCACGGATTTTCCTCGAATAACAGATCGAAGGACCAATTTGATATCAACTTTTCCAGTACTTAAACACATTCTGTGGAATTTTACTGCAATTTAATTACGAGTATCTTCAGAACTTCTGAAGATATTTGTTCGCATTCTTCTTCAATGTCAGAATGAGTTTGAACATGCCCAAAATCTGGAATAATTGATATTTGTTTATATATTCGAAGGTGAAGTTTATCTAGTTAATGAACTTAATGAATATTTGATAAAGAAAATACATACACACATGCATCAGATAATAGACATATTCTATGTAAATAATCTCTTCATGGTGCGGAAATTGAGGTCGTTCTATCGAATTTTTAAACATTGCAGAGGGATACATGGGTATATAATATTTCACAATGAATTTAGATCAAGTTTAAACGTGCTGAAGTGAAAGACATTAGCGGAAAGACGATCAGTTCAATACAATAACTCACTATGGGGTTTAACAAGGGTGAGGATTTAGATTTTTAGTGATTGAAGTAAATTCAAATTAATATTTATTTCCTATTCTTTGCAGTTTATATCTTCATTGCAATTTGCTACATATTGTGTCCGATTCAAGCCCTAACGATGAAGAGGAAAATCTCACGTCAAAATTCCAATCTTTGTGCCAATCATGCCGTCGGCGATTTGGTAGAAAATCCCTCGGATTGCAGACTTTTCTATTTCTGTGGTGATGATGGTGAACTAATTGAGGCTTCCTGTCCCTATAATATGTTCTATAATCCTCAAACGAAATTGTGTGATGTGGCGGAAAAGGTGCCGCATTGTCAACCGGGAAGTAACCAACAAAGTAGTTCCTCTGTCCAACAACCCAGCTCCCCTGTAGCCTCCGTTAACGCCGAAGATGTCCTGGCAAATGCCAATCGCTATTGCTTCGATTTATATGGCCAGGAATCGCAATCAAATTCCCTCGTTTTCATTGCAAATCCTCAAAATTGCTACCAGTATTTTATGTGCTATCATGGTCAGGCCTTGGTCCAAGAGTGTAGTGCTAATCTCTATTGGAATCCCAAAATGGGAAAATGTGATTTACCCACAAATGTTAATTGTATCCCTCCCGCGGTTAGTAATGCCAACTCTATGCAAATATCACCAGCCCCAGGAGGAGAACTACCGCTGGAACAGGAAACCATGTGCCCCCTATATGGTCATCATATTTTCCCTCACACGGAACGTTGTGATTTCTTTATCTATTGCGTTAAGGGTCATGCTATACTGCAGAAATGTCCTTTCTTCCATTATTTCGACGTGGAAAGTGGTCAGTGTAAGGTACGACCCATGGCGTTGTGTATTAAGGATTTAAATTTGAAATTCCGTATGAATACATTTTGAAAAAAAAATTGAATCACCAAAATAAATAAAATTCCCTTTTGTAATTGCAGAATCGAATTCAAGTTACATTTTTTAATCCAAAGAACATTTTTCAATAAAAAATCGATCAAAATAGCGTTTTCCCAACACAAACAGGTGTTCTTTTATTTACAGCCTAAAATTATGCATCACACATTGCTTTATTTTTTAATGTGATTTTGGGACCAAGGATCTTTTAGAGGTCTTTGATGAAACACTTAAATTTGAGGAAAGTTTGGTCCTTCGATTGAGAGGAAGTCATGTAGGAAGTATTTCATACGACTGACGAAAAAATAGGGCGGTTCTCTTCCACATTCTCTCACTTGAATTGGTTCTTCGATTAGGATTGGTTTTTTATAGGTAAAAACATATTAGAGATAATTTTGGCACCAAGAATACTATAGAGGTATTTGAAGGAACACATAAATACAGCCAACTTTTGGTCCTTCGATTGAAGAGGATATCACCTACATCTGACAAAAAAATTTGAGTTTTATACTCATTTAAATTGAGCGTTCGATTTTTTTTAGATAAAACCTATTAGAGATCATTTTGGGTCCAAGAGTGGTCCATTGATTGAAGAGGAAATCATGAAGAAACTGGTTCCTACGGCTTTCACTTTTTCTTATTTGTATTGGTCCTTCGATTAGGCATTTCGTTACACAAACAACTATTTGAAGGTTCTGAATTATTCGGAATAACATTAATAAATCTACCACCCCTAAGCTTAACGAAGATGGCCTTCGATTAAGTAGTTTTTTTATTAAACATCTTTGAACCAAGATTTTGTTAGTGGTCTTCGATGAACCACTTAAATAAAACCAAATTTTGGTCCTTCGTTTGAAGCGGAAGTCACGTGGGAAGTATTTCCTACGGCTGACGAAAAAGTGACCGGTTCTCTTTCAGTTTCTCTCATTTGAATTGGTCCTTCGATTAGGCATTTAGTAACGCAAACAAGCCTTTTGGGGTGAAGTTTTAATTTTCTTGGGAAGAAAATGAAAAAAAATATTCCACTAAAGAAACGCTTCACGAATTTGTTGGTCCTTCGGTTAAGCGAATTTTTTATTATGCAAAAATTTAAATATGGATTAAAAATTATTTTCTAAAATGTTTGGTCCTTCGATCGAATAGTTTTTGTCTATTTCAGAATTTGTTTTCATTAGAATTGGTCCTTCGATTAGGAACATTGTGACAAAACAGCTATTTTAAAGGGAAGTTTCTATTTCAGATGAAGAAATTTTAAGAAAAAACTTTCCGCCAAAGATAAACTTAACGAAAATGCTGATCCTTCGTTTGAGCTATTTCTTTTATTAAAAACATTTTTTTGGTCCTTCGACCATACACATTTTTTCTTTTTTGTTTGTATTTTAGATTTTCCATCAAATCCACAATCAATTTAAAAAGAAATTCCAACTATTACTCTGTTTGGTGGACGAATAACATGTGGCTTGACCACGCAAAACACAAACATTGCGATTATAATCCCAATCCATATTGGGAGGGCATTGCATCACCATGAGATACCCAAGGCGGCATAAGTAATAATAATTACAATTGGTGGGATGGGGAAAAACATCGACGGTATGGTCTTGACATTGTTCACGTGGTGAAACTGAATGGAGCTGGATATAAGAAGGAAATATTTATTCCAATTACAAAATAATGTAAATTTTTCTTGAAAGACCCACCTGACACTTAACATTTTCCGGATAATCACATTTACGTGTGCGAACATCAAAATGCAGTGAATGTGAGCAATGCATAGCAATCGGTTCACCATGATAGCACATAAAATAATCCGAACAGGATTTAGGATGTTGTAGGAAAACCAAATTCAGTGGATCATCTTCTGCGGGACATTTAACGGCAGTAATGCTAGCTTGAGTTGTGGAACTGGCAATTGATGGGAGTTTTGGGGTAGTACTTGAAGTTGGCACAGCAGAACTTTGGGTTGGTTTAATGCTAGAGGGTTTTACGGTTGTTGTTACTATGGCCGAAGAAGATACGCTTGATACTGAAGGTGATGGAGCTGGTGCTGATGTTACCACATTGGGAGGTATTTCTGGATTACTTGGTTCAATTTCGGGGTTACCGGGATTTACCACCTCTCCTCCCTCGCCTTTTCCATTTCCCTCTCCTTCTCCAGTTCCTTCGCCTTCACCATCTCCCTCATCACCTTCACCATTATCGGTGCCTTCAAATTTTTTACAAACATCCTCACTGACATCGCATGTCTGATCAATTTCCGAAAAATATGGTGCCTCCTCATCACAATCCCCTTCAAAGGACTCTTGGCCATAACAGAATATGTAACGCGAGCAACTATCCGGACTTGCTATATAACGATTATCGTTACCCTCACATTGGGCATAATATTCGGCGGAGATCAATTGACAAAACCATGGTGACAAACAGATCGCCATAAAGGCAACAATCCAGATTGGTGGGCTTCCCGTTAGCATTTTAAGTAATTTTTTATACAGCCGTCTCCGTACTTCTTTGATGAGTAGATTCCAAATAACTAAAGAATTTTTGGCAATTACTGCGATTCTTATTATAAGGTGTTTAAGAAAAAAGTATACCAATTGGAGTTATCTCAGTTAATTGCTCAGACAACATAATCGAGTTGTTATTAGGTTTATTATCGTGGTTAATTGATTTCGTTTACAGATTTTCATTGCTGTTTTCTTTTTCAATAATTAAAATTTTGCAGAAGGGGAATTCCAAAGATAAGCTTGTCATATCTATTCTAGTCAATGACCTTTCCCACTTTAATGATAAGACGTAATGATTTATGTTGCGTACATTCGGTCCTTTGACTTCAAATATACGACGTTTTTAAGTCGAAGAACCAACTAAGATGGAGGATATTCGATAAATGTCATAACAATGATAGATAGATTACAGATAGATAGAAGGTCTTCATGAAGACTAACACATGACTTCTATGTAGAATTAAATCGACCTAGAAAAATAATAAAATATTTTGAACATTTGTTCCTTCATATTCTATATTTAGAAAACCTGTATTCTCAATCAAATCGAAGGACCAATTAAAATCAACCGAATTTAGAAATTCACACAAAAAATCGTATTTCCACAATGACTCGCCTCGAAGGACCAAAAACACGTTATTATCAATGTAATAGCGACGAGTAGACTTCTAAAGATCAATTTTGGGTCGATTTTGAACTATTTTCCCAAAAATACTCAGCTCGAAGGGCCAAAATCACGTTAGAGTTAATGAACAATGACAATGCGGTCTCGATACGAATTGACAACTAGGAAGAAGCCTCTCACTGTCCGAAATTGCAGGAGGATGTTGGAGTAGAACTTTTCTACATCTGTGACCATTTATGGCTTCGGAGACCGCTTGTTTATGCACTGACGTCTTGGATGCTTTCACGATAGCGCCTAAAGTCCTGGCGGATGTGTCGCGGAAGCGGAAAAGCAATCACTGTGTGATGATTGGGATGACACGGCAGATAGCATGCCAGCAGGAACTGTCTAATCAACCACACATTATGTTACTCGACTCCTGGTCTCCTCATGGAAGTGATTGACGCTCGTCATCTAGATCTCTATTATGTGTCGCTAAGGAAAGATGTCCAGACTGTAGCAAGATATTTAAGGATGGAACGTATGTCGTTGCCAATGTTTCTTTATCATTGCCCCAGGAGGTGCCATAGCCAAAGCTTTCCGAACTTACTTCTAGTTTTCACTTGTGGTTGAGGTAGTTGGAATGGCGAGAAGAAATGAAGGAGGTTATCAAAGACCATACCAAGAATTTTCAGATTATGGACGGTGCCGATACGCCTACCTTCAATGGAAATATCAAGTTCCAAATTGACTTCTCGCGTCCAGGAAGTGAAAAGTTACACAGTAGATTTTTTAGTGGATAGTTTGAGATTGAAATGGACCGAATTCTTTTTTTGTGTTTTTTTTTTCGAGTCGATGCCAATAATAAGCCGAACATCACAATACAACCAATGATGAAGGGAATATGGACTAGTAATTAGAAGGGCTGTACTGAATATTGGTAATATTAAGAAGGAAGAGGTGCTGTTGACCTCTAATCGGGCAAGAGGGTGCAACTATCACGAAATATTACCCAGTCTCGTAATAAAAATCCGCAGAAAGTCAGAGTTCTGTGGTAGTTGTGTAGGGTACCGTATGGTCGGCCCCGTCCGACTATACTGCTTCGCTCACTGGTTTTATTATCATCTTATTTCTCATTACTTTTTATTTATATTTGTTTCACTATCTACAAATCATCATTGTACTTTTTATTTATTAAAATCTTAATTATTATTTTCTTGTTTTAATGCCACTTATAATTTACAATCTTTATCCTTTATAAAAAAATGCTTTTAAAACACAAGCCTATAAATTCTACACCTTTATAGTTATTTCATTAAATTTTTTTTACGTATTTTCTTTTATTGTTTTTAATTTTTATTATCACTTTATTTTCTACACTTCCTTCTATTTATTTCTTTTATTTTCTCACATTTTTTATCTCATTAAATAAAAATGCCTTTCAAATAATCATTGATTAACTTACCTTCTGGTTTCTTCAGCAACAGTTGGCAACCTTGTTAACGGCGTTGGTGTTTGTGGTGATGCACTTTTGACAGCTATGCTTCTTGCACTTTTACAATAATGACAACAACAACGACGATGACGGAAAAACTACCCTATTCTCCAAAAAGGTATTAACACATAGAACAGCAATGATGACATAAAAAAACTGAGCCGATGATATTCACAATGAGGAGTTGTTGAGCCGAGGAGCCAAATCACACGAGAGATAGAGAGAGTGAGACGAACACAGCAGGTTGGTGTGAGAATGAATAACCACCGTTTTTATTTTTTTGTTGTTGTTTTCTCGGAGATGAAGGGGTTTCTGTTTTTAATTGCTGCTGCGACTGCTGCTGGTTGTTGTTTCTTTTTTCTTTGTTTTTAATTTTATTTCATTTGTGTGTTAGAATTCTAAAATGCTGTGTTGTTGTTGTTTTTATTTTGTGGCGGGTTATTGTCTTGTTAAAACAGGTGCAATTGCATTTTTATTTGTTTACACTCTCTCTCAAATCAAACACAGATGGATGCCAATCAATGATGGCTGAGGGATTATTTTTGTTTTTCTTTTCTTTGAGAGACACAAATCAAACAACACGACAAAACAAAACTTTGTTTGTTCACAAAATAAGGAGAAGCAGACACTTTGAAAGGAAGAAAAACCAGAAATAAAAAAAAATAAAATTAATGATGATCACACGTACACACACACCTGTACAATTATGTTGATGTTTTTAGAACAGAATAGAACATGAATTATTATTTATAATTAAGAAATGGTCTTATTGTTTTTTGATAGATGATGTTCTTCTTCTATTTGATTTCTGTTTCTTGATTTATTTAACTTGCACCACACTAGACACACACACATAAATAACACCAACGACGATGATGATGACGACGACAACAACCCTGTAGGAAATGTCTACAGTAAATCAGTATTGACTTACTATTGACATTGTCACCAATACTGTTGACCGACTATACCCAACACAATGCATTTTACTATTGACATTTAACATGTGCTTGTCATTGGAAATGAACTAGTGACTTGGTCAGTAGTAAGTCAGTAGTTTTTAGATATAGACACAGCGTCGCATATGTGGACACGGTCAGTAGTAAGTCAATAGTTTGTATATATAGACAAAAGGTCACATATGTCACTTGTAAATTTTTTATAATTTCTTTTGCTCAAAAATTTTTTCACCAATTAATTAATTAATTTAATTATTACCATTAATAACTTTAAACTCGCGTTTTTAATAAAATATCTGTCTATTGCCGCCAACATATTTATAATTAAAGAAAAAAAGAAGAAGCATAACCATGCTCAGTTGGTTGTTAACATAACAAATGCTTCTTCTTATTACATGATATGTAGACAAGTTGTAGAAAATATGGAGACATGTCGCCACAATAGTAGACAAAGGCGATACAACACCCCACATTTCCTTCAGGGAAATTAACTAAAACAACAACAATCGTAATGTACACCTATGTATGTACGTACACACACGCGGGGGGAAACAAACAATCAAACAAACCGAGTTCCTATACAATTGGCTTGTTGTTTTTGTTGTTGTTATTTTTGTTAGCCGGTTTTGGTTGATGAATTTTGTTTCGTTTCGTTTGTGTTTGCTACAACTGAATGCCTTCGTTTGCGTTGTGATTATTCTTGTTGTTGCTGGTTTGCCGTCGTTGTTAAATGCCGCCTTTTGGTGTTTTGTTGTGTTTTTGTTGCTGCTGCCAGACAAAATAATAATGAAGGGAGAGAGAGAACAGGTAGTCGTTGCCTGATTTTTACTTTATTATTATTATTATTTTGTAATTATTTTCGTTTTATATAGATTTTTTTTAGTTTAATAAAAAATATTTGTGATATAAAAAATGTAATCTAATATTGATTTGACTGCAATATTGTTTAACTTGAAAAACTATTTTTTTTTAGCAAAAAATGTCTTTTTTAGTAAAAAATTACTATTTTTTAATAAAAAAATTACTATATTTAGTAAAAAAAATACTATATTTTAGTACAAAAATTGCTATTTTTTATTAAAAAATACTATTTCTTTAGTAAAAATAATTATTTTTTTAGTAAAAAATACTATTTTTTTAGTAAAAAATAATATTTTTTTAGTAAAAAAATACTACTTTTTTTAGTAAAAAAATTACTATTTTTTAGTAAAAAAACACTTTTTTATTAAAAAAAATAGTTTTAAATGTTTGTCTAAATTTTACAACACAATGTTTTTTTTAATTATTTTTCTTAATTTGTATATCCACTTTTTTAGTTTTTTAAAAATTATATTCTTTAAAAAATATTTTTTTTTAATTTGAAAAAAAAAATAATTTTTTATAAAAACAACAAACTGGGATTAAGTCCGGCTACTTTCAAAAACAATTTTTTTTAAATTTAAAAACAAAAAAATATTTTTTGTCAATTTTTAAAAATTATTTTTTATTGTATTTTTATTGTATTGTATTTTTAAATAAAAAAATATTATTTTTTCGATGTTCGATTCATTTTTCTCTTCACTATTTTTATTAATTTTTCGTTTTTTAATAGTTTTTTCTTTAAATTTTTCTAATATTTTGAAATATTTTTTCTTTTTAATATTGTGTTAACAACTCCCTTTCATGGACCACCTCAATTTATTTTTGTTTTGAAAATAGTCTTTATTTTTTTACCTTTGCACTTAGATTTTTATTATTTATTATTGTAAGAAAGCGTTTTTTTATTTATTTCAGCACAATTTATTAAAAATATTTTCTCCACCGATTTTTTTTTTCAGAAAAATTACCTTAATTTTTCACGTTTGTTTTCTCATTTCACAACACTTTCCCCCCGAAATTATATTTTTTTCTTGTTGTTTTAATTTAATTTCTCAATTATTTACAATTGTTGTTGTTTTTTTTCTTCAAAATTTGTTTTTATTTTTTGTAAATTTTTCCCCTCCGTATTTTATTTTAGCCTTTTTTCTGAAACAACTTGGTAACGTAGCGATTATGGTGGTTGTTGTTGTTTTATTTTTTTCGTTTTCCTTTTTGTATTTTATTTTCTTAACACTCTATTTGGTTTATTTCGATTATGTAGGTAGGGTTTAAGCCTTTGTCGTAGCTTACGTTTTATATATATTTTTTCTGCTTCTTCTTCTACGGTTGTTTTAACTCCACAACACGTCGTGAAAACATAAAACTCAAAGCAAAATAATCGAAGAAAAAAAGAAACAAACGGGCCAAAAACGAAATATATACAGCCGTGTTCACAATTTTTTTTTCTTTATTAAACAACCAACAATTTTACACGACAAAAAAGACGTTGCGCGTACTTTTCGTTTTACCGACAATGCTAACGTTTTGAAATCACACGGTGAACTAACACAAAATGCCGACACTCTGCTGCTGCTGCCAGCAATAACATCATAATTACATTGAGTGGTGCAGTAGTAGAGCGCTCTCACTCTCATACACTCTTTCATGTGCCGCACGAACGCACACACACGCACATACTCTGTTGTGGGGGCCTCTCTCACAACACAACCACTGGATAAAAACAAAGAAATGCAGCAAATCAACAACAACAACCAATATGATTGGGGGGACAGAGATTTTATAAGAGTTTGGCATGTGCATGCAAAGAATGAGAGAGAGTGTGTTGTGTGGGAGCATAACATGGGGAAATACAGAGCCGCCGTTAATATTTTGATTCGCATCTCTCTTTTGCATATATCACACAAACAAAACGGTTATTTTTATTTGGCTGTGCATTTGAGTTTCTTTTAAAACTCACCTGACAATGATGACAGGTTGTTGTTTAATGGATGGAAATAGACTATGTAGAAAATTAAAAAGGAAAACAAAATATTAATTTTTTGAATAAAAAAATATTAAAAATGGCAGGTTATTGTATTGGTTAAAATAAAAAAATAGACTAAGTAAGAAATATAAAAAATGTTTTTCAGGAATGATGAATGTACAACAATAATTATATTTTGTAGCAGAGAGAGAGAGAGATAAATAACACCGGTAAATATGGGGCCGGTTATATGGTTTGCCCTTGTCATGATCTGCGCATTTTTTATTTCTTGAAAAAAGGAAAAAGTAGACAAATAGACTAAGTCAAATATATGAAAAATATAAAAAAAATATTTTGGAAAATAGCTTGTTTAAGAAAAAATGGACTAAGTCAAAAATTAAAAATAAAATATTGTTTTCAGCAGATAAAAAGGAAAAATAGACTAAGCCAAAAATATGAAAAATTTAATAAAGATAAAAAATCATTTTTGAAAATTTATTGAAAAAAATTATCAAAAAAATATTTTTTAGAAAAAAAAAATTAAATAAATAATTTTCATTAGAAAAAAAAATGAAAAATCAAATAATTTTTCTTTTTTTCAGCTGAAAAAAGAAAAAATAGACTAAGTCAAATATTTGAAAAATATAAAAAAATTGGATGATAGCTTGTTTAAGAAAAAATGGACTAAGTCAAAAATTAAAAATAAAAGTATTTTTTAGCAAATAAAAAGGAAAAATGGACTAAGTCAAAAATATGAAAAATTTAATAAAAAAATATTTTGATAAACTCATAGGAAAATATACTAAGTCAAAAATATAAAGAGTGTTTGTACTTCAAATGGTAAAACGGAAAAAAGACTAAGTCAAAAAAATATTTTTATTTTTTTTAAGATAATTGGACTAAGTCAAAAATTACAAAAAAAATCACTTGACAAAAATAGACTAAGTCAAATATATGATTTTTTTTAAATATCGGAAATATAAATATTTGTAACATTTTTATTATTTTTTTTTTTTTTTTTTTGAAAATCTTCTGTTTATCAGAAGTTCATTTTAAAGGGGGGAACAAAAAATGGACTAAGTCAGAAATATAAAAATTTTTTTTTTTTGATAATTTTTTTAATTGACGATTCAACAATGGGATTTTTTTTTTGGTCTGCAACGATTCAAACGGTAAATAGACTAAGTCAAAAATATAAAAAAAATATGTAGCTAAAGATTTTTTTTTTTTTTTTTTTGAAAATATGGACCAGCCCAAACGGAAAATAAGAAACTCCCTTTTTTAAGTAAGATGAGGGATGGAAATTCTTAATAGTTTCGAAAAAATAGACTAAGTCACTATGAAAAATAAAATATTTTTTGGAATCAATTTTGAAAAATATTTAAAGCAGCTGCCTTTTTTGAGGACTCCAGGATTTTTTCTTCAAAAATAATAAAAACAAAAATAGAAAAATATATAGCTGTGCTGTTTTTTTTTTATTGCAGACTCCAGGAATTGTTGATTCGAAGAAGTTTTTTTCTCTTAAAAATAAAAGTCCCTCAGGAGTATTTGTAGAGGTTTTTTGCTTAAGTGGCCCATAAGGTTGACGTTGGATGTTCGCAATAGACTAAATAGACTATATTTTTTGCAGAACTATTATCAGTTTTTTTTCGAAAACTTCAGATGATTTAATACTGACCTCGTATATTTGATTGATTCAATTTTAAAAAGAATTACACCCCCTCACCCCTATATAGACCTCCTCGACAAACCATGTCTGCCTTGTGTAATAAAGTAGCAGATATATCAACTTTCCGGTACATGATGGAACTAGACACACATTGGATCGTGATAAAAAAAATCTATTACAACGTCTGCAATCACCTGCCAACAAAACAAACAACAATAATAACAAAAAGAAGAAATACACAATCATTATGTCTTGTAAATTAATAATTAATTTTACAACAAAACAAAAAATTAGAAAACATTACAAAATGCAGATAAAATTGCAGAAAATATCGAGATGGCTCAGGGCAGGGCTCTATATAAATAAATAGGCTCTAGGCCATTCGACTAATAGCAACAAGCAGTCGCACATACAAAAGTTGATGTCTACAGAGCAATGAAGGGCAGTAAGTTATTTCGAATTTTTTAAATTACAATCTATTAAATATCCTTTTTTTCTTTCTTTTCATTCCGCTCATCCTCTTTTGCCGCACTACCTTCATAGTAAATCTTTTGTGGTCATTACTGATCATTGGACCAGTGATAGTAATTGCCAGGCAACCTCTAAATAACAACGTCGATTGTCGCCAACAATCGGATGGTGCATATTTAACAGATCCACGAAGTTGTTCGCACTATTACATATGCTATCAGGGTCAACGTTATCGCCAACGCTGCCCCCAGGGCTTGTTCTACGATGCCCAGGCGAGGATGTGTAATATGGCCGGTTTGGTTAAATGTGTCCAGCTGAGACGAATGGCATTGAGATTGTTGGAATATGTCGAGGAAAAGAAGGCCGCAACAACAGATTGTGGAAATGTAGAGACCACAACACCACCACCCCCAGCTGGGGATTGTAAAACTACGACAACTACTAAGAAACCATGTCATCCTGTAGAAACTACAACAACTCCGTGTCATGTACCTACAACAACAACGACGACGACATGTCATCCAAATTCGCCAACCACAACTACAGGATCCTCAACTGAATCTAGCACAACCACAGGACCCTCAACAGATTCTACCACGACCTCTGAATCCACGACAACAACGACATGTCATCCAAATCCGCCAACCACAACAACAGGACCATCAACTGAATCCACCACTACAGGACCCTCAACTGAATCCACAACCACAGGACCCTCAACTGAATCCACCACCACAGGACCCTCAACAGAATCTACCACCACAGGACCTTCAACAGATTCTACCACGACCACTGAATCCACGACAACAACGACATGTCACCCAAATCCGCCTACCACAACTACAGGACCGTCAACTGAATCAACAACCACAGGACCCTCAACTGAATCCACCACCACAGGACCCTCAACAGATTCTACCACGACCTCTGAATCCACGACAACAACGACATGTCACCCAAATCCGCCAACCACAACTACAGGACCCTCAACTGAATCCACCACTACAGGACCCTCAACTGAATCCACCACCACCTCAGGACCCTCAACAGATTCTACCACGACCTCTGAATCCACGACAACAACGACATGTCACCCAAATCCGCCAACCACAACTACAGGACCGTCAACTGAATCCACCACCACAGGACCCTCAACTGAATCCACCACCACAGGACCCTCAACAGATTCTACCACGACCTCTGAATCCACGACAACAACGACATGTCACCCAAATCCGCCAACCACAACTACAGGACCCTCAACTGAATCCACCACCACAGGACCCTCAACAGATTCTACCACGACCTCTGAATCTACGACAACAACGACATGTCACCCAAATCCGCCAACCACAACTACAGGACCCTCAACTGAATCCACCACCACAGGACCCTCAACTGATTCTACCACGACCTCTGAATCTACGACAACAACGACATGTCACCCAAATCCGCCAACCACAACTACAGGACCCTCAACTGAATCCACCACCACAGGACCCTCAACAGATTCTACCACGACCTCTGAATCTACAACGACATGCCACACAAATCCGCCAACCACAACACCTTGCAATTTACCCCCAACAACCACCACCACCCCGGCCAAATCTCCCTGTGATACAACAACTCCTTCACCAACTACAGGACCTTCAACTGAATCCACAACCACAGGACCCTCAACTGAATCCACCACCACAGGACCCTCAACTGATTCTACCACGACCTCTGAATCTACGACAACAACGACATGTCACCCAAATCCGGCAACCACAACCACAGGACCTTCAACTGAATCCACAACCACAGGACCCTCAACTGAATCCACCACCACAGGACCCTCAACTGAATCTACCACCACCACAGGACCCTCAACTGAATCTACCACCACCTCAGGACCCTCAACTGATTCTACCACGACCTCTGAATCTACGACAACAACGACATGTCACCCAAATCCGCCAACCACAACTACAGGACCCTCAACTGAATCCACCACCACAGGACCCTCAACAGATTCTACCACGACCTCTGAATCCACAACGACATGCCACACAAATCCGCCAACCACAACACCTTGCAATTTACCCCCAACAACCACCACCACCCCGGCCAAATCTCCCTGTGATACAACAACTCCTTCACCAACTACAGGACCTTCAACTGAATCCACAACCACAGGACCCTCAACTGAATCCACCACCACAGGACCCTCAACTGAATCTACCACCACCACAGGACCCTCAACTGATTCTACCACGACCTCTGAATCTACGACAACAACGACATGTCACCCAAATCCGGCAACCACAACTACAGGACCTTCAACTGAATCCACAACCACAGGACCTTCAACTGAATCCACAACCACAGGACCCTCAACTGAATCCACCACCACAGGACCCTCAACTGAATCTACCACCACCTCAGGACCCTCAACTGATTCTACCACGACCTCTGAATCCACGACAACAACGACATGTCACCCAAATCCTCCAACCACAACTACAGGACCCTCAACTGAATCCACCACCACAGGACCCTCAACAGATTCTACCACGACCTCTGAATCCACAACGACATGCCACACAAATCCGCCAACCACAACACCTTGCAATGTACCCCCAACAACCACCACCACCCCGGCCAAATCTCCCTGTGATACAACAACTCCTTCACCAACCACTACTCCTCCCTGCCCACTAAAGGCTAGACAAGAAGAGGAACTTCTACCAGTTAGAATATCTCCAAGACAGGCTCCCCTATTGAAGGCCAGAATAGAAACCCCGGAAGGTTATTCCTTGCCTCGACTACATCCGGTCTGTGTTGGCCAAACCTATGGCACCCTGGTACGTGATCCCAACGATTGCAGTAAATTCCATGCATGCCTGACGGAACGTAGCCTTGAATTTAAATGTCCCAGTGGCCTCTATTTCGATGAGACGAAAATGGTTTGCAATTTCCAGCGTTACGTTAAATGCAGCATCGCGAATGATAACAACCACAACTAAGATCTGGAAAAATGTTTCAAAATAAAAATAAATTGAGAGCTTAATTTAAAATTGATTTATTTGGGGGTTAAGACTAGGCAGGAACGAAGCGATGGGAAGTCCAAACTTCCATTAACTAAGAATTTGAGAGAAAGTGGGACGACAGATACCCCAATTATTGCACCTTTTTCGCCACGGAAGGTGTTGGTGCTTGTGAGTCCTCCAATTTAAAACTAGGTGCCAAATTCTGTTGCCCCGACTTCTTTTCTACACGCAGTTTTTGTTTCGGCACCACCGGTCCATCCGCTCCTCCCTCCTTATCCTTTTTCGCCTTCTCCGCCGTTGTTTTCTTATCCTTGGGCAAGACATTCAATAACTCCGCCGACATATCTATGGACTGTGGAATATTCCGATAAATACCCAAACCCATTTTCTCCTTAACCTCTACAATATTTTGTTGAGCCACCTGGCGGGCCTTCTCCGCCCCCGTCTCTAACAAATAAATTAATTCTTCCTTCCTCACCAAATGATCATCGATCGCCAAACGAATGGGTTTCAAATGTTCGACCACTGCCTCAGCTACCCTTAACTTATAACGTCCAGTATCAATGGAACGAGCCTCCTCCACCACCTTTTCAATTGGTGTTCCACTAACCATTGAATGGATAACAATTAAATTCGAAACACCAGGTCTGGCTTCGGGTTCATAGGTTACATCGGAGGTGAAATCGGTAACAGCTTTTTTAATTTTTTCCACAATAACTTCGGGAGCATCGCGTATATTTATTGTGGCTTTCGTGTCCAAATCAGATTTGGACATTTTCTTTGTGGGATTGCGTAGGGATCGAATGCGGGCACCATCATGATTATCGATCATGGCATGACAAATTGGGAAGGTTTGCCCGAATTTCGTATTGAAGATGCGGGATAAATGTTGGGTTAACTGGATGTGTTGCAGCTGATCTTCACCAACGGGGACATGGGTGGCTCTGGAATAAAAAATGAAATGATAAGTAATCAAAGAAAAAAATCGGAGACCTCAAGAAGGTCTTTTTTTCAATAGAGTAAATTCGGAGTTCATTTTTTTTCTATAGAAAAAAATCCCCAAACCTCCCTGAGGTCTTTTTTCTATAGAAAAAATCGCTAGACCTCCCGGAGGTCTTTTATTTATATAGAAAACATCTCTGGACCTCCCTGGGGTCTTTTTTCTATATAGAAATAAATCGCAAAACCTCCCTGAGGTCTATTTTTTCTTTAGAAAAAATTCGCAAGACCTCCCGGAGGTCGTTTTTTCTATAGAAAAAAATCGCAAGACCTCCCGGAGGTCGTTTTTTTTCTATAGAAAAAAATCGCAAGACCTCCCGGAGGTCGTTTTTTTTCTATAGAAAAAAATCGCAAGACCTCCCGGAGGTCGTTTTTTTTCTATAGAAAAAAATCGCAAGACCTCCCGGAGGTCGTTTTTTCTATAGAAAAAAATCGCAAGACCTCCCGGAGGTCGTTTTTTCTATAGAAAAAAATCGCAAGACCTCCCGGAGGTCGTTTTTTCTATAGAAAAAAATCGCAAGACCTCCCGGAGGTCGTTTTTTCTATAAAAAATCTATAGATAAAATTTCAAGGCCTCTGGAAGTTCTTCTACTTACTTATACAACATAATATCGGCAGCCTGCAATACTGGATAAACATATAGACCCAACGGGACATCCTTGACCTGCCGTGATTTCTCTTTATACTGCGGCAAATGGCCCAGCCGCGGCATGGTGCATAGACAACTTAATATCCAACCCAATTCTGTGTGCTCCTGCACTGAGGATTGTACGAAAATTGTCGATTTCTCGGGATCCAAACCACACGCCAACATGGTGGCAGCCATTTCGAAAATATTTTCACGTAAAACTGCAGGATTCTAATTAGAAAAGATTTCAATTTTAAATTTCAATATTTCAAATTCGAAAAAATCCGACCACCCACCTTTGGTATTGTTATGGAATGCATATCGACTATGCAATAGGTAACATCATCACCACTGTTCTGCAGTTGTGCCCACTTTTGGACAGCTCCCAAATAGTTACCCAAATGCAGTTGGCCGGTGGGTTGTATGCCAGAAAAGATTTTTCGAGGATATTTGGCATTCTAAATGTGGGGGGAAATTTCTTATTTGGAATCTGTATTGAATGGAAATTTCAAATCCTTACCTCCTTTTCCTCTTCAATGGTGTGCGTCGTTGGTGATTCCTTTGTTCTGTGTGTCGTTTGGGTTGAAAGACTTCGTAAATTTATTCGTACATTTTTCACCCTCTGCCATGGTAGATTTTGTAGAATTTTATTCAAATTCATGTTGCCTTTAGTTGTATTCTATTTTTCTTTAATAATTTTTGGAATATTTTCCAATTTTCATAGAAAATTTTAATATTTTGTTTGATAACTTGCGTCACTTGAAGGGAAATGCCTGTCTGTTAGCAGAGTTGATGGCAGCGCTGCGGCAGCAGCGACAGCTGTAGAGCAGCACAACATGTGAGCAATCAAAACAAAACAAAACACAGCTGTTTCGTTGTGTTGCCATATTCATACTGTCTGTGTGAAATAGTAACATTTTTGTCAAAGAGATGGCGCTATAGTAGGGATTTTGTGTGATTGAATAAATGGGAATAAAAAATTATATATCTAAAGAAAAAACCGGTGACCTCCCTGAGGTAGTTTTTTTCCTTATTAACATCTCTCCCTCCTGACTCACGTCCTACTAAAAGTTAGAATGTACAGAGCCATGTATCCATGAGCAGCTAAGGTACATATTTAACTTTCTCCAATGGTGGTGATTTATGTTTCGTATTCATGGATCGACTCCAATTTCTGTCGGGAATTTTACCACAATGTTCAAACTTTCTAAGCCTAGTGAATTTGTGAAATCCTCAAGTGTGGAGAAATCACAAAGTTCCTGAAAGCATCTCCTTGTATTATTAAATTTACGACATCCAAGGAATATATGTGCGGCCGTTTCGGCTTCTCCGCAGTCCTCGCATAAATTATCTGGTGCCACATTCATTTTAGCTAAAGTGCTCTTGCAGAAACAGTGACCACTAAGGATTCTATTGATTTGTTTTTGTGAAAAAGAGTTCAAATTACAATTTTTTAATCGGTGTGTTCTTGTCAGTTAGGGACAGATTTTATAAAAATGAGAGTTACCATTTGGTATGTTCCCGTACTGCAAAAGTCTACTACTTTCTACTACGATAACGAATTTTCAGTGGCTTATAGTGAAATTTTATGGAGAATATTTCTTTCATTGGTATCATACCCCTAAAATTTAGAATTCCGCAAAAAAACACCTCCTATTGAAAAATACTAAAAACTAATCCCCAAAAATAGTCTATTTTCTATAACCCAATTAGTTTACTAATATTTCCGGGTTTTATATTATAGCTAGGCGTTTCTCATGTTCGGTGGCATATAGTGGAATTTTATGGAGAATATTTCTTCCATTAGTACCATACCCCTAAAATGTTTTCTATAGCAAGAAATCACCACCTATTTGAAAATATTAAAAACTAATCCCCAAAAATAGCAACTTTTTTATAACGCAACTTGTTACTGATATTTCCAGGTTTTAATTTATAGCTATGCGTTTCTCATGTTCGGTGGCATATAGTGGAATTTTATGGAGAATATTTCTTCCATTGGTATCATACCCCTAAAATGTATTCTATAGCAAAAAATAACCTCCTGCTGAAAATTACTAAAAACTAATCCCCAAAAATAGCCTATTTTCTATAACCCAATTTGTTTACTGATATTTCCAGGTTTTAATCTATAGCTAGGCGTTTCTCGTGTTCGGTGGCATATAGTGGAATTTTATGGAGAATATTTCTTCCATTGGTATCATACCCCTAAAATGTATTCTATAGCAAGAAATAACCTCCTGCTGAAAAATACTAAAAACTAATCCCCAAAAATAGCCTATTTTCTATAACCCAATTTGTTTACTGATATTTCCAGGTTTTAATCTATAGCTAGGCGTTTCTCGTGTTCGGTGACTTATAGTGAAATTTTATGGAGAATATTTCTTCCATTGGTATCATACCCCTAAAATATATTCTAGAGCAAAAATCACCTCCAGTTAGAAAATACTAAAAACTAATCCCCAAAAATAGCAATTTTTTATAACCCAACTTGTTTAATGATATTTCCGGGTTTTATATTATAGCTAGGCGTTTTTCATGTTCGGTGGCAAATAGTGGAATTTTATGAAGAATATTTCTTCTATTGGTATCATAGCCCTAAAATGTAGAATTCCGCAAAAAATCACCTACTATTGAAAAATACTAAAAACTAATCCCCAAAAATAGCCTATTTTCTATAACCCAGTTTGTTTACTAATACTTCCAGGTTTTAATCTATAGCTAGGCGTTTCTCGTGTTCGGTGACTTATAGTGAAATTTTATGGAGAATATTTCTTCCATTGGTATCATACCCCTAAAATATATTCTAGAGCAAAAATCACCTCCAGTTGAAAAATACTAAAAACTAACTTAAAAAACCTATTTCCTATAACCCAATTTGTTTACTAATATTTCCGGGTTTTATATTATAGCTAGGCGTTTCTCATGTTCGGTGGCAAATAGTGGAATTTTATGGAGAATATTTCTTCCATTGGTATCATACCCCTAAAATGTACAATTCTGCAAAAAATCACCTCCTATTGAAAAATACTAAAAACTAATCGCCAAAAATAGCCTATTTTCTATAAACCAATTTGTCTACTGATATTTCCAGGTTTTAATCTATAGCTAGGCGTTTCTCATGTTCGGTGACTTATAGTGCAATTTTGTGGAGAATATTTCTTCCATTGGTATCATACCCCTAAAATATATTCTAGAGCAAAAATCACCTCCAGTTAGAAAATACTAAAAACTAATCCCCAAAAATAGCAATTTTTTATAACCCAACTTGTTTACTGATATTTCCGGGTTTTATATTATAGCTAGGCGTTTCTCATGTTCGGTGGCAAATAGTGGAATTTTATGAAGAATATTTCTTCCATTGGTATCATAGCCCTAAAATGTAGAATTCCGCAAAAAATCACCTCCTATTGAAAAATACTAAAAACAAATCCCCAAAAATAGACTATTTTCTATAAAATAAAATTATAAAATATTAAAATATTATAAAATATATAATATAAAATTATAAAATATTTTTAAAAAATTCGCCACTTTTACCAATATTTTTTTCTAAAAAGCCTAATTTTTAAAAAAAATTCGTCACTTTTACAGAATTTTTTATCTGAGATCCC
The DNA here is from genome assembly GCF_032173495.1 of Musca vetustissima. Lineage (NCBI taxonomy): Eukaryota > Metazoa > Arthropoda > Insecta > Diptera > Muscidae > Musca > Musca vetustissima. Next base: position 28,012 of record NW_026880015.1, read on the forward strand.
TAATATTAATATTCATTTTATTATACACGATTATGATAGTCCTTGGAAAAAATATTTTGTTAAGAAGTGAATACTTTTAAAAGTCCCGAAAAAAATAATTTTCAAAATGTATATATTATTATTTCACCCACAATATTTAGTATTTTCTTCTTAACCAAAATAAATATTTTTTGTTCATTTTGTTTTTTCTTTCAAGAGAATTTTCAATTTTTTCTTTATTCGCTTTGTTTAAAGAGATAAAATTTTATAGACGATTTTGTAGTTTAATTTTTTGTTTCATAATAAAAATTATGAATTAGCATTAATAATATGTATAGATATATTTTCAAAAAAATCCTGCTATAAGCAATACAATATTTTAAATTTATTATTAAAAAAAAAGAAGACAAAGAGAGAGATTGGAAATATTTTGTTGCTGTAGTTTTTTAACTAGTGCTGTGTGTGTGTTGGTTTGCCTAATCACATTTTTTTACACACCATTTTTCAATGGTGTAAGAAAAATATTTTCATACAAAATAAACACGGAAATTCTTTTCTTAGTTTTGAACCATCATACATTTTGTCTGTCTGTCAGTATGTGTGTGTTTTTGGTTAACTATTTTATGTAACTTACACACTAAAGCATCTTTTTTTTGACAAATTGTTTTAAACGAGTAGTATTTTTGTTGGCCTTAATACCTCTACTAATCCAGCAGTCTTATGTGTGGAGGAAGGTATTAAAGTTTTAAACAACACTAGACATTCTTTTTTGTTTTTGCCTTTTTTCGATATCTTATTACCTAACAATTACAACATTTTATTTTTGTATTTCTGTAGCAATTTGTGTGTGTCTGTGTGTTGGTGTTTTCTCTTCCCCCTCCCGCGTCCCTTTAAAGACCACCATTCAGAGGAGTTTTGCTACCCATTTCTGTATCCGAAGCCTCAGCTGAGGTGGTGCCACCACCACCATTTAAAAACAATTCCGCCGCTCCTCGACCATTGGGTGTAAGGAAAGTGCTGCTGCCGGTTCCATTTAATTTCAAATTATTTATTTTTGCCGTAATTTGTAAATCATCTTCATCCGAAGAAGCATCGGATTGTTGCCGAGGCGATAGACGACATCCTCGGGCAATGTAATTCGGCAAACGTCCCACGGAAGCCAATATTAAACCCAAAAATGGGGGTGAGGGTTTCAGAGGGCGTGACAAATATTCCGGATGGTATTGTGTACCCACATAATAGGGATGATTTCTCAGCTCAATAACCTCCATACGCTGCTTGGTATCATCACAGCCCACGAAGCGCAAACCTTGCTCCTCCAATTGGGGTACATATTTGGGATTGACTTCATAACGATGTCGATGACGTTCATCTACACTCTTGGGATTTCCATACAATTGCTTAATAATGCTTGGCTCCTCCGAGAAGATTGTGGTACGTTTACCCAAACGCATGGTACCACCCATTTGTCCTGTGTGATGTTCCGGCATATCAATTACCAAGGGATTCGATGTCTTAGGGTTAATTTCTGTGGTATTGGCATCCTCCAGGCCCAAAACATTGCGGGCAAATTCAATAACAGCAGCCTGCAGACCCAAACAGATACCCAGGAAGGGTTTGCGATTTTCACGACACCATTTACAAGCCTTAATTTTGCCCTCAATGCCACGGGAACCAAAACCACCGGGAACGAGGACACCATCACTTTCACACAACAGCTGCCATTCTTTGTGGTATTTGGAAGGGGCATCCTGCAGGGTTTCATTTTCAAGCAGGCTGGAATCAATGAAGTTCAAATTGAGATTATAGCCCACAGCCAGGGCGGCATGTTGCAAAGCCTTGATCACCGAGGCATAGGAATCCTTGAATTTGGTGTATTTGCCCACCAAGGCAATGTTGACAGTTTTGCGTAAGGTTTCTGAACGGCGGGCCAGGTCCTTCCATTTTTGTAGGCATCTAAAAATGAAAATTAAATTAGCCACACATAACTTCAAAATGTTTTTCCCACTCACTTTTCTCTCTTGCTAGGTTGTATGTTCAACTGCAAACGCTCATTTAAGAACTCAATCACCCCGTTTTGTTCCATCAGCAGTGGAACGTGGTAAATGGAACTCAAATCATGTATACAAATGACCTGATCGGGTGCCACATGACAGAAATTCGAAATTTTCTCCTTAACCTCTGAACCAATAGGTTTCTCTGAACGGCATACAATTAAATCAGGACTTAAACCAAAACCTCTCAACTCCCGCACTGAACTTTGTGTGGGTTTAGTTTTTGGTTCACCCGTCGATGAGGGTGAAGGTACCAGGGAGACATGAGCACAACAGAAATTTTCACGTTTTACACGAAATTGGAATTGACGGAAAGCTTCGACGAAAGGCATACCCTCTATGTCACCAATGGTGCCACCCAATTCGATAATGCACACCTGGGGTTTGGAATCACCACGGACAGGGGTTTCGGCAACGCGTTCAACCCATTCCTGTATGGCATCGGTGATGTGGGGGACGACTGGAAAAAGAGAAAAAATCTGTTATTAAATATTTCGGATCAATAAAATCTTTTGTAATTTTTACCTTGCACAGTCTTGCCCAAATATTCACCCTTGCGTTCCTTTTCAATCACCAATTGATAGATTTTACCCGTGGTAATGTTGTTGTCACGGTGCAGCGTGACATCCAGGAAACGTTCATAGTTGCCTAAATCCAAATCGACTTCACCGCCATCATCCAGGACATAGACTTCACCTGGAGAGAAGAAGGGGGAGGAGAAAGGAGAGATAGAAAACATATTATTATAAATTCTAAATTGTGTTGCCTACTTTTAGGCCCAGTGTAATGAAATATGCTGTGGTCTTTGGCAAGGTAAGGAAATTCAAATTCAATTGAGTTAAAAAAAAATAATTTAAAAAAATCATTGAAAAAAATCTACAAAACAAACATAACCTCAAATGTGAAAATTTTTAAAAAAATTAAGGTGTTGAATTTTCATGGTCAAAAATGTTGGAATGATTTTTTCTAAAAATGCAACTTGTGACATTTTTTCATGGTCTGTTGGAAGTTTTCTTTCATTTGGCACATTGTTGAAGGTGTGGTGAATTTCTCTCCAAACTCACCACACCTTGAAAATTGCGTAATTTTACGTAAATAATGTTAATAATACCATTTCATGGCGTTTAAAATTATTTTAATTCAATTTTGACTCAGAAAAAAATCATAAAAAATTACAAAAATATTCAATTTTTTTAATTTTTCTCAGGATTTTTTAATAAAAATGCAATCTTAGAAACTATTCCATAGACTAGTGGACGTTTCCTTTCATTTGACATATTTTTTAACGTGTTGTGAATTTTTCTCCAAACTCACCACACCTTGGAAATTGCGGAATTTTATGTAAATAATGCTAAGAATGACATTTCAAGTTGTTTAAAAATATTTTATCTCAATTTTGATTCCGAAAAAATAGAGGAAAAAAATTGTCTTCTCATCGGAAACCAATCTCCAAAAGAAGAATACCTGCTGCTCTTCGTTAGGAAGAAGGATATCTCAAAAGTTCAGTGTAGAAAATAGGTTATTTTTCGGGTTAGTTTTTAGTATTTTTCAACAGGAGGTTATTTCTTGCTATAGAATACATTTTAGGGCTATGATACCAATGGAAGAAATATTCTCCATAAAATTGGACTATAAGTCACTGAACATGAGAAACACCTAGCTATAATATAAAACCCGAAAATATCAGTAAACAGATTGGATTATAGAAAATAGGCTATTTTTGGGGATTAGTTTTTAGTATTTTTCAATAGGAGGTGATTTTTTGCAAAATTCCACATTTTAGGGCTATGATACCAATGAAAGAAATATTCTCCATAAAATTGCACTATAAGTCACCGAACATGAGAAACGCCTAGCTATAATATAAAACCCGGAAATATCAGTAAACAAATTGGTTGATAGAAAATAGGCTGTTTTTGGGGAATCGTTTTTTAGTATTTTTAACAGGAGGTTATTTCTTGCTATAGAATACATTTTAGGGCTATGATACCAATGAAAGAAATATTCTCCATAAAATTGCACTATAAGTCACCGAACATAAGAAACGCCTAGCTATAATATAAAACCCGGAAATATCAGTAAACAAATTTGGTTATAGAAAATAGGCTAGTTATGGGGATTAGTTTTTAGTATTTTCTAACTGGAGGTTATTTCTTGCTATAGAATACATTTTAGCGGTATGATACCAATGGAAGAAATATTCTCCATAAAATTTCACTATAGGTCACCGAACATGAGAGACACCTAGCTATAATATTAAACTCGGAAATATTAGTAAACAAATTGGGTTGTAGGAAATATGTTTTTTTAGGTGAGTTTTTAGTATTTTCCAAATGGAGGTGATTTTTGCTATAGAAAACATTTTAGGGCTATGGTACTAATGGAAGAAATATTCTCCATAAAATTTCACTTTAAGTCATCGAACATGAGAAACGCCTAGCTATAATATAAAACCCGGAAATACATAATCTTAAAAATTAATTACAATTAATCTTAAAATTAAATCATCTATAAAAACCAGTATTTTATATAATTCTCTCTTTGATTTTTTTATTTTGAATAGAATTCTTAGAGTCTTAAGACATTTATAAACTAAATTTGAGATACATGTAGTATTTGTTTGTGTAGGTGTTCATATAATAATAAATGCTTTGTTGTTGTTGGTAAGGGGTTTCTACAAAGTTTTTTGAGTGGTAACTAAACCTAGAAATACATTTATATTTTTAAGAAAAGTTATAAAACATATTATGTATATATAAAACTATATAATAATAAAGAATAATAAAAATAAAATAAATGCTGAGATATTCTGAGATTTTCAAACATAATGATAACATAAATTGTTTTAAATTTAATAAAAAACAAAACTAAGTAGATAATTCAAGTAGTTTCTTATGTTTTGTTTTACATTAAAGGATCAGGAAAATAGGTTATGTTTCCTGTTAAAAAGGAACTATATATATTAAAGAATAATATTTATATATACAATGCAATCATCATAGGTCTGCTATATGATTTAAATATATGTATAAGGAATTACAATGTTTAAGGCTAGATATGTTTTGGCACATACATATACATACAAACAATTAATTGAGATAAAAATTAAAATCCCTTATATCTGGGATTTCATTTTTCAAATCCTTCATATTATATATTATCGATTTTAAAAAGTAATGACTTTGGTTTTACGATTTTCCTTTTCTTCATTTTGTTAAGAATGAATGTCCCACTCCTCCTCCTCTTATTTCGATTCCTCCAAATCCTCTTTGTAGAGTTCCTTAAATATTAACTTTTGTATTTTGGTTCGAATCCTCAACTTTTGGGCAGCTGTCAGTTGCTTCATATAAGGATGCAAAGACAGCAGATAATGATAATCATCATCCTCGGGCACCAGGGGAGTGGGTGTGGCCGTCGACGTATCCATTGATGAGGAACCATTGAAATTACTATCTTCCGAAAGTCTTGGTCTTTTTAATTTCAATGCCGGTATGAGACCATTTGTGTAGGAATATTTGGTAAAATTTAAATTTTCATGGCTGCCATGTAGACAATTGGCCCCATTAAGGGGGAAATCATCGGAACGTTCTTTGCTCATGACCAGGGCGGCAGCATTATTATTGCTACTGGGTGGTGGATGATGGGCCTTATTGTAGAGCGGTGGTGGGGAGACAGATCTGATTTTTTGCTGGTGACCACCACCAGTTCCACCACTGCCTGATCCGCCACCTCCTCCGTTTTGTAGACAGGTATTGGGTAGTACCAATGCACTGGGCAGATTGGTGGTAAGGGATAATGGCAATACCGAAGGCAGTGGATTGTTTGAGGAGATTCCACCATTTAGTTGGGCAGCGGCATTGTTCATAGAGGCCAAGGTGGCAGCCACGGCAAAGGCTGTGCTATGGGCCACCGGCGGTGTACCTTGGAATAAATTTAAAGCTGTCAAGGGGGCTGGCACCCCGCCTGCTGCCGATGCCGTGGATGAGGGTGGTGAATTTGAGGTTGTACTAGAAACTGATGATACCGAACAGGAGGATAACGATGAGGAGGATGAGGCGGCCACGGCAGCAACTGGTGCCGTATTCGATGAGGATGAAACTGGTACCGTTTGTAGTGCCAAGGGTGAGGAGCCGGCCAAGGGTGTGGTGCCAGCCACAGCCGATGTTGTCACAGCCATTGCTGTTGTTGTTGCCATTTGCTGGCTGCTTAAACTCAAACCCAATGCCAAGGGACTTACGGCTGTTGTTGAGGATATTGTGGTAGCCTGTTGCTGTGGCGGTGTTGTTGCTGCAATTGGCATTAGTAGAGGTGTTACGAGGCCTGTGGGATTTGCAATTGACGCCTGCGTCAAATTTGCTGCCGCTGCAGCATTATCCAATGATTTCTTTGATAAATCCTGCACCTCCTTATCAAAATTTTTACGCTGATCTTCTAGTTTTATGATCCCGGCTCCCGGTACACTATTTACCACTGAGGTAAGAGGTTGGGAGTGGGCAGCAGGTGGTGTGGTTTCGGTAACTTCATCATCATCCTCCTCAACATCATCTTCATCGAACTCTTCATCACTGTCCTGGAGGCGTCGTATTAGCCCATTGGTGAGATCCGGTTCCACCACTGTTTTCTCGCAATCCTGACTTTGCTGGGCAAAGAAAAAGGCCTGATCTTGTTCATTTTTAGGGACACGATGGCGCATGTGTTCGGCTAAAGGGGGGAAATTACAAATTTTAGAAGCTTCTTCTGTCAAGTTGGTCCACCAATACTTACTCAAAAACAATAGCGCATAATAGTGTATCCACTTCGATTCAAAGGTGGCCGGTTCAACCAAAAAATCACCATTATCTGCACGGGGTATACGTTTGTATTCCACACGGAAATTATCACGCAGACCCTTCCATTTGGCTTTCAAGACCACCTCTGTAAACCAAAAACAAAATTAATAGCCCTCCTCCTCCTTCGAGTAGTTGCTATACTTACTTGGCAGTTTATGTTCCGCCGACAGCTCATCCCACATTTGCTCCAGGAATGCCTTATTACAATGGAAATTTCGATTCCATATTGCCGGACGCTGTTCCACGTCCCGAATGAATTGTTCAACGTTTAAAACAATTGTGGATTTTTTGGGAGCCATTTAAGGCAACAAATTTCCAAATATTTTACGAAGATCTTCAAAAAAATAAAAAATTAGGCTCATCAATTTTCAAAACTTCATCGAGCATTTGACGACAAATTGACAATAGAACCAAGGTGTACCACTCGCGGCGTCATTACAGTAACTCCTACACAACTTGTTCAACCGTTATGTTAAGCACAGCGCAAGCTGAAGAATCTCACAACGCAAAAAACACCAACAACAAAAACAATAAAAAAATTCAAAATCAAAGCAATGCAAATTTCCAACTCCCTATTTCTTTGACTTCTTTTTTGCAATGGGGAGCAGAGCATTGCTTTTTATTTTTCTCCATCTCTCTTCAGCAGGCACTCTCTCAGGCAGGTTGTGAGTGACAGTTCATTCTATGGCTATTCTTTCCTTTTTGCATAGCCATCACACATGTGTGTTCATGCTTGTTCATTTGACAAAGTGGTATTGGTTTATTTGCTTCCTCTCCCCTCCCTCTGCTCCAACATGTTCACCCATCAAAGGGAGCTACGCAAAAACAGAGAACCAAAGACGCTTTGCCAAACAAATGTGTGCATGCAAGAACAGCAACAACAATGTTTATTACTGCTTCTTCTTCTACTGGTATATTTTGATTCTAATATGTGTTTGTTCGTGCATGTGTATGTTTGCCTCGACTCTGGTCTGCTTGGTGACAAAGAATTGCAATAACTATGGCAATGGCAAAAATTGAATTGCTACAACAACAAAAAACATTAGTAGCTCCATCACCACTAGCCAGCCGGTCAAAAACCAAATGACAAGACAGCTTCATCGAAAGAAGCAGCAGCAGCTCAGGATGTGAGGTGTTATTGTCAAATGTGAGACACTGTCACATTAAAAAAACAACTAAATAGCAAGTGAAGTTTTGTTATTGTATGATTAGAGAGACAGAGGGAGAGAGAGCTAAGCTTGTTTTACAGATGAGAGGCTGAATTAGCATAACAATTCAATAGAAGGAATATATCGAATAGAATTATTTTAGACAGGACACATCCGCGATTAAAAAAATATTTTTTTAAATACACGATTTTTTGAGTATTCGAAAAATTCCAATAGATTTTTTTTATACAAAATCCGCGACTTTTTGGATGTTGGAAAAAATAAAACCTCACTGGTTCGAATAAAACCTCAGAGTTCGAAAAATGTTCTTTCAAAAATCCATCCCTAGTGTGGGTATTCCAAAAAATTTTTTCTTTAAAAAAATTTGCAATTTTTTTTTAAATTCTGAAGACCCCTAGACAGCCTGAGTATCAGTTAGTAGATTTTTAATAATCTACTTGATATTTCAATAATAATTCTCCGATTTTTGTCACTTTATTATGGTGTAGGTGAGAAGGCACGTTGGGCGCCATTTTTATTATTTATTTATTTTTTTAGTTGATGACCTAACGTAGCATTTATTTGATAGTTGGTGTAACCTATGCCTATCTAGACGACCTCAATAGATATCTACACGATTGTATACGGAAAATATTGGCGTGGTCCCACGTTGGACGCCATATTTTCAATGATCTGCTTTAAAATCGACTTGATATTAGATGATTAGTGTATAGATATTCTGGAGGATAACTAATTATTATCATATTTTTTAGAATTTTAAGGTGCAGATAAGATCCCACGTTGGGCGCCATTTTTTCGATGGCTTAAATAAATATTTATTTCATAGAATATGCAACTTTTGGGTATCTAGGCAATGATAGATGACCCTAATTGATATCTACACGATTGTAGATGGAAATTATTGGTATGACCCCACGTTGGGCGCCATATTTTCAATAATGTGCTTTAAAATCCACTTGATATTAGCTGATTGGGGTATAGATTTTTTAATCGAAATATTAATTATCCTAGTTTTCTAATTTGTTTAATGTGTAGGTGAGACCCCACGTTGGGCGCCATTTTTTTCGATGGCCTAAATAAACATTTATTTGATAAAATATACAACTTATGGGTATCTAGACAATGACAGAAGGAATATCTATCACGATTGCTGATGAAAGTTATTGGTGTGGTCCGATGTTGGGCGCCATATATTCAATGATCTGCTTTAAAATCGATTTGATATTATATGACTAGTTTATAGTTATTTTAAAGAAATAGTTTTTTTATCCCATTTAGTATTTTTTAAGGTGAAGATGAGACTCCACATTGGGCGCCATTTTCTCGATTACACAAATTAGCATTTATTTGATAGCTGTAACTTATTATTATCTAGACGGTGATAGATGACCCTAATATATATCTAGCATAATTGCAAATGATTGGTGTGGTCCCATGTTGGGCGCCATATTTTTAATGATATGCTTTAACATAGGGTATAGCTACTTTAAAGGAAAAATTTATCCCATTTTGTTAGTTTTTAAAGGTGCAGGTAAGACTTCACGTTGGGCGCCATTATTTCTGATGACCTAAATTAGCATTTATATGATAGTAGATGTACTCTATGGGTATGTAGATGGTAATAGATGACCCTAATAGACCCTAATGTCCCCAATAATATCTAATGGGAATTTATTTTTGTGATCTCACGTTGGACGCCATATTTTCAATGATCTTCTATAAAGCAAGGTATAACTATATTAAAGGAAAATTAATAAGTAATCCATTTTGTTAGTTTTTTGAAGGTGTAGGTGAGACCCCACGTTGGGCGCCATTTTTTTGGATGATCTAAATTAGAATTTATAAAGTACTTATGGATATGTAGATGATTATACATGACCCTAATATACCCTAATGACCCCATGAATGATATCTAATGGAATTTATTGGTGCGATCTCACGTTGGGCGCCATATTTTAGCGATGAAAAATTTTTCAACATAAACATATGATATGCCAATAGGCGGATTTATAAATATAATCATTTTTGCAGAGGCATCTCCCTACCTCCCTCTCTAACCCACCTTATGAAGATTTTAACTCTCTGTTCTAAAGATTTTGTCTTTCTTTCAAATGATCACAAAAATTCAAATAACAAAGATTTTGTCTTTCATAAAAATTCTTAAATTTCAAAACACAATGGTGGTTTATCCCAAGAGTGTCTAGTTACGTCGTCTTCACCAAAACATTTTTGTTGTATTTTTTGGCTGAAATTAGCAAAACCGTCAATTAGCAGCAGTTTTTTTGGGATAATATTTCCAAAGTTTCTGTTTTCACTTTAGAAGAGCGAAGCTTTCAAACCTAGAGCATTTAAATTTTAGTTTGGTCTCATTTTGTTTTTTACTTTTTCTTGGGCGTCTCATATTTTCAGCACTACATAAAGTCTGCTCAAGTTCGCCTTCTTCTTCATTCTCCTGGCAAAGTTTTAGGTGTTTTGTCTGTGTGGCTGTTTCCATTTCTTGGCTGGCAAGCCAAAACGAACAAAAAATCGGCAATTTGCGTTTCAGACTAAAAAAAAACGGCGACCAATTTGTCTGTCCACCAGAGCAGACGCTTGGGCTTGTCTGTGGCTGTGCGCTGCTTCATTCGCACTTCTTTCTTTCATTTCATTCCTTCTCTATATATGGCAAAGATTAAGAAACACTTAGCCAAGCATTTCCTGTCGCACAGCTAGTGGGAATATACAACGACAATAGCAACAAAAAAATACAACTTGAAATCCAAAAAAAAAAACTCCGCAACTCAAATCTGCATGAAATTTACCTACATGCGGATGAACATACATATATATCTGGTAGAAGAAAGAAAGAACTTGGAACATTTTTAGTTCTTTTTTTTGGGAAAGAAAAACAACAACGATCGTTATGTCTGTGCTGCTAATATGCATAGGAGGACCTGAGACGGCATAGCCATGAGCAATTTAAATTTATAGCGGATTTTTTTGTTGTTTGGTTTTCTAGAAGGCAAAATATTTACGGAATAAGAAGTATGTTCCAGCTCCCGCAGTTAAAAAGAAATTTCAGATACAGATTGCCAGTGCTACCAATGGCATGCTTGATTGAATTCCTAATTGATGCAGAGAATTCTAAAGACGGAATTCTAAACCCTTGGTGGATTTTTATTACTTCGAAATTGTCCAGCTCCTGCAGTTAATAAGGGATTTCAGTTGCATGCTTGATTAAATTCACAATAGAAACAAAAAGGTGGAAATAGATTTTTACCCCCTTAATTATTACGCATATGGAGAGTGACATTTCCGAACGCTAATCTGGCATCCTGGAGGCTTTTATATACCCAAACGAACCTTTTAAATAAGGTATAGGATGCTATTAGTCATAGTTATTTTAACGCAATCAATTAATTGTTCGAATTTTTAAAGTTTATAAATGTATTGGTGAGACCCCACGTTGGGCGCCATTTTTTCGATGACTGAAATTAGCATTTGAAAACAGATGTAACTTTTGAATCCCAATCCTCCTCTATAGTTTGCCATTGATTTTGTAATTTGTCTATGAGACCCCACGTTGGGCGCCATTATTTATTTGATAGAAATCGAAACTTATACCCATAAGTATAAGTCCCTAATAGCCCTATACACTATATTTGATGATCTCTATGTGGAATGGAGGTCTGGTATGTAATCCGCTATGGTTTGCCAGCTATTTTAAAGCTATTAGCGAGACCCCACGATGGGCGCCATTTTTTCGATTATTTAAATTGGCATTTATTATACTCCTATATCGTTTGCCACTCATTTTGTAATGCGTCTTTGAGACCCCACATTGGGCGCTATTTTTTTAATGACCTAAATTATTATTTATTTACACCATATTTTATGATCTCTATGTGGTATGGAGGTCTGGTATGGACAATTGTTCAAGGCGTAGGTTTGACCCCACATTGGGCGTCATTTGTTCGATGACCTAAATTAGTATTTATTTGATTGAGGATAAAACTTATGGGTATCTGGACGGTGACAGATACCCCTAATTGCCGTCTACACGATCTTCACTGATGTCTATAAAGGTCGACTATGTGGTAGACCTCCTGAAATCCTCAAACATATTTTTGTTCGAATTTCTGAAGTTTTTTAATGGTATTGGTGAGACCTCACGTTGGGAGCCATTTTTTCGATGACCTAAATTAGCATTTATTTTATTGAAGATACAACTTATGAGTACCTGGACGATGACAGATATCCCTAATAACCGTCTACACGATCTTAGATGATCGCTATGAAGGTCGACTATGCGGTATGTAGATCTACCCTTATCGCTTACCAAAAATCGACGTCCTCTTCTGTAACAAATCTATTAATTGTTCAATTTATGTTGGTCTTTAATGCTTAGGATTCCACGTTGGGCGCCATTTTCTTCAAAACGCTGATAGTAATATCTAATAGAAGTCTACGCGATACTTCAAAATCCCTATGAAGGCCGCCAGATGCCATAAGAACATTTTTTCCTATATTCATATATTTTCCTGAAAAATTCTACCAAATCTCTCTTTTGCACCGATGCTTAACTATTTCCATTTTGGTTTCTCATTTTGTGTCATGTGTTAAAAATTCCATTTGCCTTCGAACTTACATGACTCAGAATTTTAGCCTTCTTCAATGGAGAGTCATTCAGTGAATGAATGAATGCGTGTATATCTGAATGTGTGTGTTATGTGCCCTGGGCCTTACTACACTTAAATGTCGACCGTTATGCTTTGGTGGTTATGACAAAACGTGCTGGCTGTGCCTGAATTGCTGGATGACTGGCAAATAGAATTTTAGCTGATGACTCTTGAAATGTGCCTGCGTTGTGTGTTTTATTCTTTAAAATTGTAGCCACTGTGTTGTTGTTTAATTTTTGCAGATAGGTTTTAAAATCCTCTGATGCATGGGAAGAAGGCAGCAGAGTCCTTATATACACAATGTCCTTGTAAGATGAAACTTGATGACCTTTATAAAAATAATGACGATGATGATGCTTTGTAATTGAATTGTAATGTTTTCTTATAAAGATGAAACAGGTCATTGAAAATATGGCGCCCAACGTGAGGCCCCACCAATAACTTCCATATATCATTGTGTAAATATCTATTACAGGCATCTATCATCGTCTAAGTACCCATAAGTTACATCTTCTATAAAAAAATGTTAATTGGGGTCTAAAATAACAAGTGGCGCCCAACGTGAGGTCTCAACCTACACCTAAAAATTGACAAATATCGTATAAGCATTAGTTTTCCTTCAAAATACCCGCCATAAGTGTAATTAAACATCAGTTTGATGCTAACACAGACCATTGAAAATATGGCGCCCAACGTGAGGTCTCCACCTAAAACTTAAAAATTCGAATAGTTTTTAGGTTTCCTGTAAAATAATCCATTTAAGGTACATATTTTTTAATGGAAATCATTTCCTTTCCTTTAACATAGTTATACCCAAATCATATAATATCAAGCAGAAGATCTAACAAATCAAAATTATGGCACCCAACGTGGGGCACCACCAATAACTTCCATTTACAATCGTGTAGATATCTATTACAGCCACCCATCATCGTCTAGATACCCATAAATTACATTTTCTATCAAATAAATGCTAAATGAACCAATATAAAATATGGCGCCCAACGTGGGGTCTTACCTTAAACCCTAAAAAATTACAAAAATCGGAAAATCATTAGTTTTCCTTTAAAATAGCTAAAACTGAATCTTCTGCGCTACCAAATATGGGATGAAACAAGTAATTGAAAATAGACTTCAATAATTTTATCATTTAAAGATGAGATCCCACGTTAGGCGCCATTTTTTCGATTACCTGAATTATCATTTATTTTATAATTATTGACAGTTAAAAGTATCTAAATACTCCACACAAGTGTCATCAAACATCAGTTAGATGCTAAGTTAGGCCATTGAAAATATGGCGACCAAAGTGAGGTCCCACCCAACCCTCAAAAATTACAAATTTCGAAAAAGTTTTAGGTTTTCTGTAAAATAATCTGTTGTAAAGGACATCTATTTAAAGGAATTGTTCAGATTGAGAATGTGGCGCCCAACGTGGGGTCCTTCGAAAAAATATTAAATTTGGACAATTAAAAGTGTTGTATTTAAATAAATCTTTAATAATCTTAACTAGAGTGTATGAGGGTCTCCAGACTGCATTAGGGCTATCCCGGATTGAACCTCTCTCCCCCAACATAAAAAGAACAATTTGTCTTCATCATTAGAGTATGGCTGTTTGATTACAAATACAACATAAAAGAGTGAAGCTGGGGAGGTATAGACTTCGGTGATGGGTCACTCAATGATGACGATGATGATGCTGGGCACAATTAATATGCCAGTAAAGCCCCCCAACTCCGAACACGCACACACACAAATCCAAACGAAACTGATTTGCGCTAGCATTAAGGATTTCAATTTCATAAATGTTGTTGTTTTTGTTGTTGTTGCTGAATGTGAAGAAGAAGACGACGATGACTACTTCTGCTGGCAAACGATAGAGGATGGTGGCATGGTGATTGCGAATGATGGTGATTGAGGGTCTTGGTGGCTGGCTTTATTGGTCGTCTGTTAGTTTGTTTGTTTGGTTCTCTACTCAATACGATACTCAATGTAAAAGACGCCATTAACAAAACGAACGAATGAACAGGCAGGACAGACAGTCAGACAGACGATATAACAACAAAGTATTAATATTAGCAAACATTCATTTTAGTCTGGCTGCTTGACAGCCAGCCAGCCAGCCAGACCAGTCGACCAGCCAGCTAGCGAGTCGAGTCATCCACGGCAACAACGACGACTAGTTGGAAAAGCAAACATCCATCCATCCAAAAGGGTCGCACACCGCACAGCCCCGTACAAAGTAAAAAAAATCGCGCATTGCGAAAACGCAAACGAATGAAAATTGGAAACAAGCTCGACAAACGATGAACGGCAACGATGACACCGAGGACTACACGGAGAAATAGTAGCTGCCGGGCAAAGCTGGCTGGCTGGCAGACGCACACAAAATTGCCTGGTGTGTAAGTTCCGCTCTTCTTTGCATTCCTTCTTGTCTGGGTCGTCGGTTGGTTTGTTAAACGCCTCTATACTTTGTCAGAGTCCAACACAGAGGATTCAGATTGTGTTAGGCTGTGTGTGTGCGTTCGGAAATTGTGCACACAACCATAGCCCAAAAAGCAAGCACGTCGTTCCTGACAATGTTTGTTCGTCATCATGTTTTATGCCGCCAATATTGGACCACCAGCACCACTACCACTGCCGCCAACGCCAGCCACACAATAGAGACTCATCAGCATAAAAAGGCCTAGCCGGTGTAAAACTGATGGGAGGGGAGAGAGAGGTGAATCATCTGGCTTGTAAAGCTTAGAATGAAGGTAGAACCATCATCTGGTGGTGGCAGAGTTTGTGCTTGCTTTACAGCAAATAACAACTACAGCAACAACAACACCAAAAGTTTCACAATAATGAAGTAATAAAAAATCCCCAGACCAACCATCATCAGCATCAGGAGCTAGCATGACAATAATAGCAAAAGCAACAACAACATCTTTATGTTCCTATTCTTACAAAAAGTCTGCTTCGAACTAACAACCAGGCAGGGCAGGACAGGCAAAAACATCATTATCATCCTCATCCATCCCAGTATTCTCGGTTTTGCCAAAGCAAGATTTTTTAAAGAATATTTTTTCATGCATAATCATACTTTTAGGCTAATACCTAGAACAACAAGATAACATAAATATAATCGCCCGGAAACACATGAAATTTGCCAAACCAAAAAATCATTCAGACAGCAGTCATTCACTGAACTCAACTTCAAAACTCGGGCGTACAAAGGTAGGAAGACAGACGTAGAGAAGTAGAAAACGCAATAATCGGAATAAACGCTATGTACACAAACATATATTTATGTGTATGAATGTGTGTGTAAGTTGAGTACTAAGCAACAATCAGGTCCGACAGTCAATCAACCGTGCAGCTATATAATACGAACCTCATTCAAGCAAACTAATTTAAAGGATTTCGGGGACCAAGAAGAAGGACACCTACTCGCTATCAGATTACGATTTATTTGGGGATCTACAACCAGAACTTCTGGTTTTTTTAAAGAATGTATAATTATATTTTTAGGCATCGCCAGATATATATTTCAACGAAAACACAGGTAATTGTCCAAATATAATAACCTTTCAAAGGACCCCACGTTGGGCGCCATATTCTCAATGTCATGTTTTAGCATATACCTTATGTTAGAAGACAACCTCTGGGTATCTGGATAATTTCTAGTGTCATACATTATCAAATAAATGCTAATTCAGGTCAAAGAAAAAAAGTGGCGCCCAACGTGGGGTCTTCCCTTACACCTTAAAAATTACAAAAATCAATGTAAGATGACAATCTGTGGCTATCTGAATAAGTTCAGGAGTCATTCAACATCAAATTAGCGTTATTTAAGGCCATCGAAGAAATGGCGCCCAACGTGAGGTCTCCCCTACACCTTAAAAACTAATAACATATGATATTAAATGACAATCCATGGGTATCTGAATAACTTCAAGAGTCATACAACATCAAATAAATTATAATTCAGGTCATCGAAGAAATGGCGCCCAACGTGTGGCCTCTAGAAAAATTTCCAAATTCCACGATAGATGACACTCCGTGTGTTTCTGGATAATTTTATGTGTCATGAAACAAATGATATTTCAGTTAATCGAAAAAAGTGGCGCCCAACGTGAGGTATCATCATCATACACCCTCAAAAAGACTAAGTTAGATGTTAGATGACACTTTGTGGGTATCAGCATAGTTTCTGGTGTCATATATGATCAAAAAATGCCAATTGAGGTCATCGATAAAATGGCGCCCAACGTGAGGTCTCTCCACACACCTTTAAAATAACAAAATTTGATGTTAGATGACATTCGGTCGGTATCTGGGTAATTTCAAGTGTCATATATTATCAAAAAAATGCTAATTCAGTTCATCGAAAAATGGCGCCCAACGTGAAGTCTCCCCTAGATCATGAAAAATTACAAAATTCGAATAAACAGTAGATTATATTTTAATAGTAAATGTAAATGTAAGACGATTATAGATGACCATAATAGATATTTACGTTTACAGTTAGAAGTTTTTGATTTGGGCCTCACGTTGGGCGCCATATTTTCAATGGTCTATTTCAATACCTACTTGATATTAGATGACTTATAGACGTAGCGTCTCTTAAATATTAGATGTTTATTATGGGCATATTCTCCTTACGATATTTTCAAATTCGAAATCCACTCTACAAAACCATATATGTTCAGACATGTCAATTATCCAAATCTATAGCCTCCTGCTCCCTCGTTTTCCTCTCAAATCCACTGCAGACATCATCAACAAGCTAGAAGTAAAAAGAAACGTAATAACAGAAACAAAAAACGAAGAAGAAGGCACACCACAACAACAATAAGTTCTTCATAGCGTAAATCGTAAAACTTATGGACAAATAGAGGCTATGTATGTGGTAGATAGATGGATTTGGCGGCAATGAGCCCTAAGCTGTCATAAACATCACCACTTTGCATTTGCAATTTTACAGCGAGACTCGGCTGAGTGTGCCAAGAAAAATCGCAACAAAACGACGGCAACTATGAAGAAGAAGAAGACGAGGGGAAAATAGTCATAAAAAAGCATAGCTGGAGACAAACCAGCAATGCTGTCAATGTAAAATGTTTTGCAGTGCGGAATTTTGAAACGGCAGTAGTAGCAGCAGCAGGCGATGAGAATAACTACGCCGCCAAATATTATCGTCTGTCGTTGTCGTATCAGATTGTTGGAAATTTTTTGCTGATGTAGCCAGACGACCAGCCAACACACCGAGCTAGCGAGCGACTCACCATATGCGAGACGCAATAAAATAGCACGAAAGTAACTGTTGGTAAAAGTTCGAGGAGGAAGATGTGGTGAGGAATCGAAGGGTGGTATAAAGATGCAAAGTATTCAAATGTTGAAAAATTAGCATGTGGTAAAGTTCCGTAACTGCTGTGCTATTCAGAGAGGAGGGAAGTGATGTTGCCTTAATCGACATGTATAGAAGGCGGCTTGTATGGAAGTCTACTGTACACATTATCATGGTCTAATGGGACATGTACTGTACAAGAAAAGGGGTTTTAAACTTTTTTAATATGCCCCACGTTGGGCGCCATATTTTCAATGATCAGAATTAACATTCATTTGATAGTAAATGCAATTTGTAGGTATCAGGATGATCATAGATGGATCTATACACAATTGTAAATAGAAGTTATTTGTGAGGGACCCACGTTGGGCGCCATATTTTAAAAGTTTTGTTTTGACAGCTACTTGATATTAGCTACTTGACGTAGTGTAGTGGCTAGGCTCCAATTTTTCCAACTAATTTAAAGCAAACATTTGTAATTGTTAAAATTTAGCGATTTTATTCATGTGACTTACGTTGGGCGCCATATTTTCAATGATCAGAATTAGCCCTTATTTGATAGTAGATGTATCTTATGGGTATCTGAGCGATGATAGATGGTTCTAAAGAGCTATAGAGGTCAATGTAAACATAAGTTATTTGTGAGGGGCTCACGTTGGGCGCCATATTTCCAATGTTCTGTTTTAACATCTACTTCATTTTATATGACACTTATGGATGCACAGTAGTAGCCAGGTTACAACTTCTCAACTATAAAGGAAAATTTTGGAATTTGCCAAAATTTAACAATTTTTTCATGTGACCCACGTTGGGCGCCATATATTTAATGACTTGATTTCGCCTTTCTTTGATAGTATATGTAAATAGTGGGTATGTGAACGATGATATATGGTCCTAAAACCCCACACAATTGTAGATAGACGTCATTGGTTGACCCCACGTTGGGCGCCATATTTTTTAATTACCTGAGTTAGCATTTATGTGATAATGGATGCAACTTATGGGAATCTGAAAGTTGATAGATGACCTTAATAGCTATCGACACGATTAAAGAGTTTTTTGTGGGGCCACACGTTGGGCGCCACATTTTTTAATGACCAGAATTAGCACTTATTTATTAAAAGATATAACGCATCGGTATCGGGACGAAAATTAGTGGCCCTAAAAAGCTATTTACGTGATTGTAGGCGGATGTTATTGGTGAGGTGACCTCACGTTGGACGCCATATTTTAAAATCACCTGTTTCAGCATTTATTTAAAAGTAGATGTAAATTTTGGGTATCGTGATCATGATAGATTACCCTAATAGCTATCGACTGGGGTCATATTTTCGCCAACTTCAGTTAACATTTATTTGATAATCTGGGTATCTGGACGATGCTAGACGGGTCTTATTTATAGCTATAGATACGATTGTATATAAGATGTTGGAGTAGATGTTGGAAAGACACATAATTGGTGTCAATCTCAATTTAGTAATTTTTAATGTGCCCCACGTTGGGCGCCATATTTCCAATGGCCTAAATTAAATTTATTTCATAGCAGATTTTACAGTGGGTATCTAGACGATGATAGACGGCTGAAATACCTATCAATGCTGTTGTTTAGAAGAGTTTTGAGGACCCTCACGTTGGGCGCCATATTTTCGCCAACTTCAGTTAACATTTATTTGATAATCTGGGTATCTGGATGATGCTAGACGGGTCTTATAGCTATAGCTACGATTGTATATAAAAGTGTTTGCTGTGTGACCCCACGTTGGGCGCCATATTCCCAATGATCTTTTTTTAACAAATTCTGTGCCAATCTCAATTAGTGAATGTGTGACCGACCAGGACAAAAAATTCAGTTTGCATTTTTATTAGATTGATGTAGCGTCCCCCTCTCTCTCTCTCTCCCTCTATCCTTCCCCACTCATCGTTCATGCTCTCCTCGTCATCTTAATAATTCAATTTTTGGCGAAAACGAAAATTTAATTTCGAATTACATCACTGCGGCATTTTTTGGATAGGGTCTTACACGCTTGCTCGTTCAATGGCTCAGTGGTTCTGGATTTCATCATGTCGTTGCAAGGCTATAGAGAATTTGTGGTGACATTGTCAGGAGCGGAGGACCAGAGGACCAAAAAGAAAGAATGAACAAACGACCGGCCACAGCCTGGCATCAACTGAATGACCGGCTGTTGGTTTGGTTTTGGTGAATAAGGGGAGGGAGAGGCAGAAGTCCATAACGAAGTGAATGTGAATATGTTAAGGCTTTATTTAGGGGACCAACAACCACCCTGCTGGTGGTCTGTCCTGCTTTGCTTGCTTTTCGCACATACCGAGCAAATACTGTTTCCATGAAATGAAAGTAATTTTCATTTTTGGCCAAAGAACTACAGCTGCATGGTACCCTCTAGCCCACCCTCCGTTTCCTTTTCACCCAGTGGACATGTTCTACTACCCATGTGGCTGGCTGTTAGGTATTATTGTTGTTGAACACACCCAAGTTGATTGTGATGATGACGATGATGACCATCATGTTGTTTTGTGTGATGATTGGGTTTTGGTAGAGCGCGGATCCCTTGGTTATATGGATGGCTGGCTAGTTGGCTGGTCGGCCGGCTGGACTGGGCTTTCGTCATCAGCAGCAGCAGCAGTACTTATAGCGGCAGTTGTAGTTTAGCCACTTGAAATTCCCTGGCCTTTTCAATTCGAGAAGGGGGAGAACTCTTGACAAACTTGCCAGCCAGTCGGCAGCCCTGCCAACAAGCAGTGTAAGCCTTTGGAATCAACACCATCATCAATGCCATGAAATAGCTCGGGTTTGGCGGCATGGTTGGCTGGCTGGCCGGCCGTTTTGCCCAAGCTTTTAATGGTTAGTCAGTGTTCTACGATGATGGTATTCTGGCCATGCTGCCGTTTTTCTGTGTTCGTCTGTTCAAGTTGACGCTGATGAGGTTTTGCCATTTCTACACAACTACTGTATAGTGGTCGGGACGGTCGGTCGGACGGTTGGTTGGTTGAGTGGTATACCACTCAACTTGTGAAATTCCTGACGCAATTTGCAACACACAAAAGGCAGACGACGAACACACAAGCACACACCGAAACTAGAACCCGGCCTGGCGACTATGACTGGCTGGCTGACTGCTGAACAACAAAGTGTGTGGATAGATTGCCTGGCCGACCGGCCTGCCTGCCGGAGCATTGAAAAATCATTTGCACACACCACGAACAAAGAGTGGTGACCGAAGTTGTGGAGGAAGAGGACGAGGAGGAAAAAATGCCCTCACTCGCTACCTATACATAACAGGCAGGCATTTGCCAATGGTGGTGGTGCTGCTGACGATGACGATGATTGTCATGTCCAGAGGAGTTTGGGTAGAATCATCATCAACAGCCAAATGTGTGTGTCCATATATTGTACGTTTGTATATAAAGCCATAACCCCACTGTATATTCGAACTAACTAAACCATCAAGTCACCAGCCACCAGAGCTCCTCATGTGTGTATGTTCATTGCCAAACTAACAGCTTGTCTGTCGGTCTGCCCAGCCATGCAGTCATCCAGCCAGTCAGCTAGCTAGCAAAACACCACTTGCATGGAGACATTTAATGGGTGCCCTGGCTGACGACGTACTGTGGTGATGTGATGAAGCAGCATTCAACCTACCCTCCCTCCTCCTCCTCTCTCTCGCGTTCGCCGCTTCATTTTGGCAAACTATTTAGCCCCCGTCAGACTCATTCATTTGTTTGTCGATTGGTTCGTTCATTTGCAAAGAGCTTTGCTTTGCGAAAAGTGTACGCAGCGCCAGCAACAGTCAGCCAGTCAGTCACACATTGTTGTTGTTCGGATTTTTCTTATACTTCTTTGTCGCAGTTTGGTTAAAAGCAAAAAAAAAAGCCCAGAGAGCTATAGATTCGGGATATACAGTATTTCGAAGGAGGAAAAAAGATTTAGATCTTAAAACTTATATTGAGTAATCAGAGATGATTATAGGGGTATTTTACTCAAGGATGGAGGTCTATGCAGGTTATCTTCTATAGAATAGATGGCCCTAGGAACACCAAACTAACCTAAGAGAGGATTATGGGAATCGGAGGTGGGTATAGGGGCTTTTGACTCAAGCGTAGAGGTATTTGCAGACTATCTACTTTAGAGTAGAAGATATTTGGGCCGTCCATTATAAAATAAATGGGATATTAGGGTGATTACTAATACAGAGTGGAAGTCTCTTCAGGTGATGGAGATCTTTGTAGGTTATATACTATAGAGTAAATGACCTAAAAGGCCTAATAGAATCAAAGGTGGCTATATAGGTATTTTTTGCAGGTTACACACAACCATCTTCAATAGAATAGGCACCGAAAAATACATCTACTGCATCGTAGATGTCGATAAGTTGCTTCTACAATACCGTAGATGCCTCTAAGGTCCAGTCACTGTAAAACAGATGTACCATGAGACCATCTACTAAGCAATAGATGTCCAAATGTTGCATCTACCATACAATAGATGCGAATTTTTGGCATCTACTGTCTAGTAGATGGATTTTTTGGTGTACGATGTAAGAAATTGCATATACTGTACAGTAGATGACCATAATACTCATTTACTTTACGTAGATTTCCGAAAGTACAATACAGTAGATGTCCAAACATTATGTCTACTATTCTGTAGATGTCCAAAAATCCCATCTACAATACAGTAGATGTCCAAAAATTCCGTCTACTATTCTGTAGATGTTCATAATTTACACCTACTACAAAATAGATGTCAAAAAATTCCACCTACAGTGCAATAAATGTTTAAAATTTACATATACTCTTCTATAGATGTCCAAAAATTCAATCCACAATTCAGTAGATATCCAAACATTATGTCTACTATTCTGTAGATGTCCAAAAATCCCATCTACAATACAGTAGATGTCTAAAATTTACATCTACTTCACAGTAGATGCCCATAAGATCCAGCTACTATATCGTAGATGTCCAAAATTGACATACAGTATACAGTATATGTCAAAAAGTTCAGTAGATGTTCGAAAAGTCCACCTATCCAGTAGATGTAAAAACTTCCAGTAGATGTTCCAAAATTCCATCTACACAGTAGATGTTCCAAAATTCTATCTACACAGTCGATGTTCAAAAATTTATATCTGACGTCCACTAGACTCTTCATCAATGCAGTAGATGTCCACATCTAACATCTACTGTACAGTAGATGTCCATACGAACCATCTACTGTACAGTAGATGTCCATACTAACCATCTACCGTTGATGAGCGGAGCCCTCTGAGCCTTCCCTTTCCAAAATTTACATTTCCTATACAGAGGTTAACCCAGTAGATGTGAAAAGGTCCAGTAGATATTCGAAAAATCCATCTACAGCACAGTAGATGTTCAAAACTTTATATGCGACGTCCTCGAGACCCTCCTGAATGCAATAGATATCCATATTGAGCATCTACTGTACAGGATATATCCACAGTGGATGAGCAGAGACCCCTGAGCCTTCAGTTCCAAAAACCTGCAATAAACCCCTATCCGAAGTTATTGCAAAAAAGACTGGCTGACTCACACCCTCTAACTAACCAATATAACCTGTGCGTGTGGTGTTTGTATGTATGTATGAGTGGAAGCTGATCGATAGCCATCCTCCCCCTCAAATGTCCACCACAAATCGACGAGTAAATTCTAGTGCCAAAAATGAATTGTCAGGAAAAACACAGAAGCTAGGTAGCAGAGCGTACGAACAGAGCAGAAAAAACAACGATAAAAGTCTATCAGGCAGGTCGGTTGTTCGTTCGGCCGATAGACAGACAGACAATGAATGTGGAATACTGCTTTGCTTTACCTATTCGCACATACAGCAAAAAAGAAAAATTGACAACAACAGAAAGAACAGAACACACACAAAATATGAGGGGGCTTTTTATTCGGAAAGCAACCACAGAGCCCCCTCTTACCAATCAAAGAACCATCTACCAAACAGCCAGGCAGGCAGTCATCCAGCAGTAGCAGCATGGAAATAAAGCAACAACTGTCACAGACACACACAAGCACACGCAAAAAAAAACGCACACACACTTATTTTGAAGAGACAAACACACACAATGATACACACATGCCAAAGAGTCCCCTCTAGAGTACACATGTACTACTAGGTATGGCTACTTCGTATATATTTTTACTGGGCTATACCACCTAGTCATCACCCGACCATCATCATTACCCACTGCCAGCAGCAGCAGGCAGCAGTCGAACGAATATCATGAAAAGCTAGCGTGTGATGTCTGCCTGCCAGCCTGTTAGCCAGCCAGGCTGATTGGTTTTGTTGTTCTTCGGAGAGTGTGTGTGTGTGTGTGAGGGTGGCATGGCACCGCATGGGCAAAAGCTTAATGCTTGTTATTTTGCTGTGTACAATAAATGATTGTAGTTGTTTTTGTTGTTGTTGGGGAGAGTGAGAGCTATGAAGGATCATTAACTGATATAACATAAATGTGGTATTAAGGGAACACAGAAGGCCAGAGTTGCCGAACCAGCCAGAACAGCAAATTATTTGACAGGATGTGATGTGAGAGAAGGGGGGCTTCACAGGAGGGTCAGAAGTAGCGGGAAAGGAAGGTAATAAGCATTAGGCCTTTTCATGATGGCCAGGAAAGAACGAAAACACTAAAAATCTATCATGGCATGGTGGTAGGGATGGGGTGAGAAAAATTCTTCGTAATAGCATTGGACACTGTCATCAGCTGTGGTGCAGAAAAATTTGTGTGAGAGAGGTGGGTAGTCAGAAAGCGTATAATAATACATAATCAGTAATCAATAATAAATAAAAAGTAATAATGATGACCAAAAGCAAGGAAGCAAGCAACAGTGAGCGATTTGCCAAAATGCCTCTTTGCACCTGAATGAATGGGTGTTAATTTGATAAAAAGGGAAAAATAAAACCCTATGGGTTTACAGAGGAAATATGGGAATATGAAAATTATACACGTTTTCTGTCTCTCTGCCTCTTTTTTTAATTGTAAGTTCTTTTAAATATAATAGAAAAAAATCATGTTTGTGCATTCATTGTATTGCATACTTTTAGGAGAACAAAAATTCCAAAACAATTTTGGGAGAACAGAGAAATAGAGCGACAAAATTATTGCATTAAATTGCATACTTTTAGGAGAGAGAATATGTTGCTGCGTTCTATTGCATATTTAAAAATTTTCTTTGGAGAGAGCAAAAGAGAGCAAAAAAATATTTTCATTCTATTGCATACTTTTAGGAGAGACAAATTGTCAGTAAACATAAACAATTAATGTTAAAATACGATTTTTGCCTCTCTTCTTCAGTAGTCTGTGCAAAATTTCTATCTACAATACATTAGGTGTCCAAAATCCCGCTTAGTATACTGTAGATGTCCAAAATGTGGATCTTCTACACAGTTTATGTCCAAACATTTTGTCGACTATATTGTAAATATCCAAAAATCCCATCTACAATACGGTAAATGTCCAAACTTTCCGTCTACCATACTGTAGATGCCCAAAATTTACATCTACATAGCCCAGTAGACATCAAATGGTTCAGTAGATGTCCGAAAAGACCTGCTACTAATTTATTTCTTTATTTTTTTCGGATAACAAAAATGTCTGAAACCATTTTGAGGAGAACAATAAAGAAAGAGAGCAAACAATATTTTCATTCAGTTGCATACTTTTAGGAGAGAACATTTGTCGAAAGAGAAGTACAAAATTAATGTTAAATATACGATTTTTGTCTCTCTTCTTCAATACAAAAAAAAAATTAAGATATAGGAAGCAATATTTTCTCTATTCAATTGCATACTTTTAGGAGAAAAAAAAAATCAAAAACCGTTTTTATAAAAATTTTAATAATTTTTGGAGAAAATAAAACAATTATGAAATTAAGAAACAACAGCTAATTGTGATAGGTATTTTTTGAAGCCACCAAACAAAAGAATATTCCAAAAAAAAAAAAAAGACATGACATTATTTGAATGCATACTCTTCTGAGGGGTTAACGAATCGTGGACTACGAGGACGAAAGGACAATTATTTTGCAGTGGGCAATTATTCTATTCTCTTATAGGGAAAATTCACCAAATAGTGGTCATTCTGAAGTTCGAAATTAAAAATAGTTTTTAGAGTTTCAATGCAAAGTTATTGGGCACAAGTTTTCATAATCAATAATTTGTATACATAAGAAAGTCATGCAGCACTGCAGATGTCCAAATAGTGTATCTACTACACTGTACATGTGCATTATATTCATTTATTATACAATAGATTGCCATCAAGTCTATCTACTGCACTGTTGATTTCCAAAAATTACATCTACAAAACAGTCGATGTGCAAAAATTTCATCTACTATACATATGTCCAAAATTTATATCTACTACACACTAGATATTGCAGTATATATCGCAAAATACCGGCTATTATAGACTTTATAACCATCAACCCCATCTACTAAACAGTATATGTTCAAAATAACCATCTAGATAATAGATAGGCCTACGATCCATCTACAATGCAATAGATGTTCAAATTGTTCATCTACTACACAGTAGGTGTTCAAAAGTTAAGTTCTTTTACACAGTAGATGTCCATAATGTTCATCTACAATATAGTATACATCCCAAAATAACGTCTAATATACAGTAAATAAGCATAAAGTCCATCTATTACACAGTAGATGTTCAAAATAGTCATCTACTAGGCAATAGATGTACCTACGATCCATCTACAATGCAATAGATGTTCAAAATTTGTATCTACTACGCAGAAGATGTCAAGATGTAAATATGCAAACATTCCGTCTACTATAATTTAGATGTTCAAAATTTACATCTACATCTACAGTTAATGGCATAATAATAAGTCAATGCATACTTATAGGAGAACATTATTAGGGCTGTTTTTTATTGCATACATTAAGGAGAAAAAAAATGTTCATCATACGTCATAGGCCGATCATTTAGAATGCAATGTAGTAATTTTTCAGATTCTAAGCTGTACCAACTCAAAGGTAACATGTGTTGTATACTTTTAGGGGGTAAGATAATTATTTGTAGTTGCGATTAAAAATAAATCATATTTTATAAAAAATGGACGTTCTAAATTAGTAATAAATTTAAAATATGAGAATGGGAATATGAGGGATACAGCTTATTGAAGCATATCCTGAAATTAGAGAGTAAAGTCTATTTTACATCCCTGTCCACCTCATGTATGTCCTGAATGTCCACCCCATGTATGCTCAATATTTTTTGCCTACGATCGACAGGATGAAATATTTGAAAATATCTACAATTGTACTAAAGATTTTAGTCAAAACAAAACAAAAATAATTAAAATTATTATGTGTTGCATACTTATAGGCAACTTTTAGAAAACTAATTTAAAAATTATATATTTTGCATACTTTCAGGTGTTCATTTTCAGAAATATGAAACAAAAGAAATAAGTGGCGATAGATAAATAAAAATCAAATTTTGAAAATTATTCAATAATAGTATAAAATCAAATCGTCAATATGATATGTTTAAGCTATAATTAATTAAACTATTATTCTTAGTACCTATAAGTATGCAAACATTATTATATTTTTTTCTTCATAATTAACACCTGAAAGTATGCCACATCCATATTTTATTTTATGATTAGTTTTCTACATTTTTAACAATCTCGACTTATTTTCTTAGTATGGGAGAGAGTAATAAAAAGTATTGGAAATCGATTTTAAAAAATATAGATGTTGCATACTTTTAGGTGATAATTTTCAAGAAGAAGAAAATTAATAATGTTGCATACTTCCATATTTTTTATTATTTTATATTTTTTATTACTTTTTTGTATTTATATAAATTTTTACATATATATATATATTTAATTATATATTTGCATATATTTATATTTAATTTAATTTAACATCTAAAAGTATGCAACAGTTTTAATTCAAAAATTAATTTTTTAATACATTTAGACACATCTACTAATAGTGGAGTCTAGTAAGTGGATATATAACATAAAGACCTGTGAGTCCATAGAATTGTATTCAGTTTATTTGTTACTTCCCTTGTAGGCCTGAACCAGCTCCAATAATTACAATAAATTATATGTTGCATACTTTTAGGGTTAATTTATATATTGCCTTCAATAACAATTGAACAAATCATGCGGAAAGGATTCACATCAACCTATCAATAATAAACACACTTTTAACACATTTATTTAAATCCTCCAGAATGAGGAATGTCGGAACGAGTGGTACCTTTTTGGTTCTACTGGCATTTTGTAAATTATCCTGAAATGTATATTTTTTTTTTGTAATTCAAATTACCGGTATTTGTATTTTTTAATTTTATTTATTTTTTTAATTCTGCTTCTTTTCTGGCTGAGTCAACACAAATCAAATTCAAATCCAAATATGTGTGTTGAAGTCCCGCGTAAGGTAATCACTAATGTTGTTGCGGATTTTTTTTTACTATTACTTTGTTTTATTATTATTATTAAAATCTTATCACGACAAAAACACACGTGTTTTTTATTATGGCAAATAACAATGAGGGGAGGGAGGCCAGCCCCTTAGAGGATGGGTGGGCGGGTTGACGGAGCCACAAAATAATCGACACCTCCACACAATACCGCTAATCACAAAAGGCGCGGTAAATACACTGGTCACCTTTAGAAGATGCCTGACTGAATGACTGTCCGACTGACTAACTGTCAAATGACAACACAAC
The DNA here is from genome assembly GCF_032173495.1 of Musca vetustissima. Taxonomy (NCBI): domain Eukaryota; kingdom Metazoa; phylum Arthropoda; class Insecta; order Diptera; family Muscidae; genus Musca; species Musca vetustissima. The sequence continues at coordinate 56,778 of NW_026880015.1, forward strand.
AACGCGACACGGCGTCAAAAGACGAGCACAAAACTCAAGAATTATTTTTCACTTCCAACGCTGATTGCAGTCAGCTTACAACTGAACAGAAACGAACTGAACTGAAATTGAAAATTCAGCAAAGCATTGTGAAGCGCATAGCCTGCCAGCCAGCCAGGCAGCCAGAGTCAGCACAACGGCGTCTGATGGCAGAACGACAGAAGTAGGAAAAGCCCCCCGAAAACGAAAAAATAAAAACAACAGCAGTACCAACCAACTAACTAACCAAAGCCAAAGTGAGCCAGCCAGCCAGCAGTAGCAACAACAACCATCGAAAAGGCAAAAGCAGCAGCAAAAACCCACAACAGCAGCAACAACAACAACAAGGAGAAAAATAAAACGCCAGCCGTATAAAACGCTTTTTACGTTTCTCATTTCGGTTGTTGCTGTTGTTCTGGCCTGGCATGCCAAGCAGGCAGGCAGTCACAAACCAGCCAGCCTGTGTGCGAGCATTTTCTGTATGAATGCCAGGCAATGCCATCATCCATACGACGAAGAGCTCAGAGGTGATGGTGACGACTCTACAAACGATGATGATGATGGCTGGCTGGCTGGTCGGCTGACTGGCTGGCTATGACGATGAAGTGGTTTGGTTGTTGGGCATGGATGGGCTCAGAGGATGGTTGTTGCTTGAATGGATGGATGGATGAATTGCTCGGCTGCTAGATGGATATGTGTGTAGATGTATGTATGTGACTAAGGTATGTACGTGTGTGTGTGCAGGGATGTTTGTATGGTCTGTCGGTCGGATGGTTGTTTGGTCGTTTGGTTCATTCGTTCATTTGGTCTGCAGCAATGTGTGTATTTTTTACTGCCACAGAGCGTTCTGTGGTGGTGCCCGATTGCTTGCTTGTGCGCTGCGGCCATGCTATGCCAGGCTAGGCTATAACATCAACATCAGCAACAGCCCCAAAAAGAATTCAAAAGCCATAGCCAGCCATCCAACCAACCATCCAGCGAGCCAGCCAGCCAGTCATCAGAGTGAGGATTGTCATTGTTGTTGGTGTTAGTGTTGTTGTTTTTGCCTTAGTTTTTGTTGCCGGTGTGTTGTTGTTGCTGTCGTGGTGTTCTATTCTTTATGGGCAAAACCATCAAACGAGCAGAGTCCAAATGCGAAAAATGTTCCTTGTGTATATGTGTGTGTACGTGTGAGTGCGTGCATACGTGTATGTGTGTGTGGCTGTGTCAGTTTGTAAAAATTTGTTTCCCAACCATTCACATTTCATTTCGTTCAAGCGTTTGCTGTTCATGAATCGAGCCATTGGTTTGTATATATACAAACATACATACAAACACACACACACAAATATACACACTAACATACATATGTATGTTTGTAAAGAATATTGTAGTTATTGCCAGCCAGCCAGGCTGATTGCCTGCTGCCTGGATGCCTGCCTGTCAATGTGATTACTGCTGCTGCTATTGCTGATGTTGTTGTTTTTGTTGTTGCTGCTGATTCTCCTGGCTGGCTTTTAGCTTAATACAGAAGTAGAGGCCTGCCTGGCTGCTTGTGTGTTGCCTTTGCCACTGACTCTGCTGTTTGGTTTGGTTTGAATGATTGTACCATGGCTGCCCTGCTAGCCAGCCAGCCATCCAGCTACAATCACCATCATCATCAGGGTTCGGGTGCCTAAATTGTTGGATGGAAAATAAATGTATGTATGCAGAGGTGTGTGTGTGTTCAGCAGCTTGTAGGCAGTGAGACAAGACAGTTAGAGCCAACACACATGTTTACAGTGAATGTTAAAATATAAAGGAGAAAATTGGAGCGCCTAAAAATAGGCAACAGTTTTTGAAAATTTGTAGAAATAGAATTTTATCAATATCTGTGTGAGATAGATAATGAAGATAAATTATTTAGGCTGTGAGAAAAGTATATCTACAATATTAAGGAGATGTAGATAAATTATCTATATTATTTAGATAACGTAAATATATTTTTTACTTTGCATAAACAAAGTAGATAAATTATCTACATTATTTAAATAGCGTAGATACATTGCCTATGTTATTTAAATAACTTGGATACATTATCTACGTTATCTAAATAATGCAAATAATTTATCTACGTTATTTAGATAACGTATATACATCATCTCGGTTATTTAGATAACATAAATGCATTATATACGTTATTTGGATAACATAAATAAATTATCTACGTTATTTAGATAATTTAGATACATTATCTACGTTATTAAATAACGTAGATAAATTATCTATGTTATTTATATAACGAAGATACATTATTTACATAACGTAGATACATTATCTACGTTAATTAGATAACGTAGATACATTATCTACGTTAATTAGATAACGAAGATACATTATCTACGTTATTTAGATAATGTAGATACATTATCTACGTTATTTAGATAACGTAGATAAATTATCTACGTTATTTAGATAACGTAGATACATTATCTACGTTATATAGATTACGTAGATACATTATCTACGTTGTTTAGATAACGTAGATACATTATCTACGTTATATTAATAACATAGCTGATTTATCTTCGTTATTTAGATAACGAAGATACATTATCCACGATATTTATCATCTCGGTTATTTAGATAACATAAATGCATTATATACGTTATTTGGATAACATAAATAAATTATCTACGTTATTTAGATAATTTAGATACATTATCTACGTTATTAAAATAACGTAGATAAATTATCTATGTTATTTATATAACGAAGATACATTATTTACATAACGTACACTTGTGCTCATACAATTAAGTCATTCAAACAAAACAATAAGTGCAAAAGACAATTTTATAGATTACGGATGAAATAAAAGTATCTTTATTACTAAAATATAAAAAGGACAGAAATTAACTAAAATAACTCAATTTCAACGTTTTATAACATAAAATAAACATAATTCGACAAAAAAACTGCATTAACTTCATTTTAAGCTGCTCATATAATTAAGTCACTAGGACGAAAATAGGTTAATTGTTAATATTTTTAAAATTTTCACATTGTGAACTAAAATTACGTTAATATTTAGTTGGAAATCCTTTTTGTAGGATGACTTCTGCACATCTCTTGCTCATAGACCTGACGAGTTTGGAACATTGGTCTGGGGTTATTTTATACCATTCGTCCTTTATAATTTCCCACAAGGATGCTTTGTTTGCTGGCTTTCTAACTGAGACAGCTCTTTTTATGATACCCCAAAGGTTTTCAATGGGGTTTAGGTCCGGGCTTTGGGCTGGCCACTCTAGCATTTTAATATGATTGACCGCAATCCAGTCCTTCACTACTTTTGAGCAGTGTTTGGGGTCGTTGTCCTGCTGAAATATCCAGGCCAACGGTAAATCATCGGCATAATCATTTAAAAGGTGTTCTTCTAAGATATCTCTGTACATAACACCTGTCATTTTTCCGTCTATTTGGACAATTGGACCCACGCCTGATGCCGTGAAGCATCCCCATACCATCACAGAAGAACCCCCGTGTTTAACTGTTTTCTTTGTGTAACGTGGATTTAATTCCTGTAAAGGAGGACGTCTCACATAAGGTCTACCGTCATTTCCGAACACATTGAACTTAGATTCATCGCTCCAAACAATTAAATTCCAGAATTCGGGTCGCTTATGGAGGTGTTGCTTAGCAAAGGCCAGTCTTTTTGCAATGTTTCTTTTTGACACATTGGGTTTACGTCGTGCAATTCTTCCATTCAACGAATTTTCTTGCAAGCGACGACGGACTGTTTGCGCCGAGATATTTACTCCATAATACTCCTCCATTTGTGCTCTAATTTCTGTAGATGTGAGAAATGGATCGGCTTTACTCAAATTAACGCAGCGCCTATCATCCGCTGGAGTTGTTTTTCTCGGCTTTCTACGAGGCAAATTCTCAAAAGTTCCATGTATCTTGAAATAATTAATTGCATTATTTACTTTTCCACGGGAAAAGTTCAAAATTCGGGTGACCTTAGCGATATTTCCGTGTTTTTCGAAGCATTCCCATATTATTTTCCTTTCGCAAGGAGTTGAGCTTTGTTTCTTACCCATTTCACTAAGTAGATTGATGAAACTGAACTTAAAAAAGTTTTTTTGTCATGAAATGGTGATTAATAAGAATCAGCGATTGAATACCGTTATAAAAAAATGTATTTGTACAAAAACAACGACTTACAAAAACAATGACTTAATTATATGAGCACAGAAATTTGAGGATGTACAACAAAAAATGTAACTTTGCAGCAAAACACTCAATATTTTTGTAAGCAATAATCAGGAATATTAGAACTCACTACAACAAAACTACCAACTAAAAGAAAATATGTAAAAAATAAGCCGTTATAATTTTGTTGCACCTTTTGAGATGACATTTTGAGGTGACTTAATTGTATGAGCACAAGTGTAGATACATTATCTACGTTAATTAGATAACGTAGATACATTATCTACGTTAATTAGATAACGAAGATACATTATCTACGTTATTTAGATAATGTAGATACATTATCTACGTTATTTAGATAACGTAGATAAATTATCTACGTTATTTAGATAACGTAGGTACATTATCTACGTTATTAAGATTACGTAGATACATTATCTACGTTGTTTAGATAACGTAGATACATTATCTACGTTATATTAATAACATAGCTGATTTATCTACGTTATTTAGATAACGAAGATACATTATCCACGATATTTAGATAACGTAGATACATTATCTACGTTGGTTAGATAACGTAGGTACATCATCTACGTTAGTTAGATAACGTAGATACATTATTTGCGTTATTTAGATAACGTAGATACATTATCTACGTTATTTAGATAACAGATACATTATTTACGTTATTTAGATAACGTAGATACATTACCTACGATATTTAGATAACGTAGATACATTATCTACGTTATTTAGATAATGTAGATACATTATCTACGTTATTTAGATAATGTAGATACATTATCTACGTTATTTAGATAATGTGATACATTATCTACGTTATTTAGATAATGTAGATACATTATCTACGTTATAATAATAACAAAACATAACATCTAAATAACATAGATAATGTAGATACATTATCTACGTTATATAAATAACGTAGATACATTATCTACGTCTAAATCACGTATATGATGTATCTACATTATCTAAATCACTTATATGATTTATCTACATTATCAAAATCACTTATATGATTTATCTACATTATCTAAGCCACTTTAATCTCCTTATTATCTAAATGATGTAGATGATTTTTTCTACATTATAATATATTTTTTTTCAATTTTATAAGTAATCGAAGTGATAAATCAGATTTATCTGCATTATCTAAATCATTTAAATGATTTATCTACGTTATCTACATAATATTATATGTTTCCTTTAAATTATCTAAATACTGTAGATGATTTTTATCGAAAAATGTTATTCAATTTTATAAGTTATCTGAGTGATGAATCTGATTTATCTACATTATCTAAATCATTTATATGATTTATCTACATTATCTGAAAAACGTACATGATGTATAAATTTATCTAAATAATTTATTTGACTTATGTACATTATCTATCTACTTTATCTGCATTAATTTCCCTCTGCGGACACTGTGAAAACCACCCATACTCCAACACACATACACAGCTCGTTTGTTAAAAGCTTCAACACGCGCCGCACATGGCTATTCTCAGTACGTGTGAGTGAGTGTGTATGTATGTATCTGTGTGTGTGTGACTACTATTCACGATTCAAACGAGCAAAAATGCTTTTTGCGAAACACACATCCCAAACACAACCTTAGTGTCCCCCACTGATGAAAACCATACACACACATACATATATGCACACCACTCTGTGTTCCAACTGACATCATGAACATCGGCATCGACAAACTCACACACACAACAGGAACAACAACAATAAAATCGACTAACCAAACGAGCAATATTCGCATCGCACAAATGACACCGCACAGCACAGCACTGACAAAACGTTTTCGTTCTAGGAGGGAAGCAGCAGGGCAGGTTGGCATAAGCACAGCCAGGCATTTATGTGTGTGACTGACGACTGAGTGCCAGGCATGCCCTGCTTGTATAGCTTTGAATGGTTGGTTGGCGGAATGGATGGTTAGGATAACTGCTGCTGTTAGTTGTGGAGGGAAATAGCAGCTTGGACCTGATGTGGATGACTGGCTTTTTTTCGGTGTATGGTTCGTTGGGTGGGCATGGGTATGAGTGTGTGTTCGCATTCGTTGTTGAGGTCTAATAGGCTACCAAACTACCATCGACTTTGGTGTCCTCTTAGAAACAAAGGTAGTGGGGACTATGCCAGCCTGTCATGGCCATGTGTGTTTCTCTCCCTCCATCCATCCAGCTGGTTGGCTGGCAGGCTGACTGCCTGACTGACAGACTCTAAAAGAGGCGTCCTGGCCAAACACAACACGCTCATGGCCAATGATTTCCATTATGAATGATCAAAGTACATGACTGCTGAGGACCCAGGTGCTTGCGCCAGCCAAAGGGGAGGAGAGGGGAAATCGGGTTGCAAATATCCAGAGTTGTGACTATGTGACCACTATGACGACCAGGAGGAGGGCTTGCTTAAATCTCATATTCAGTAAATGAACAGCTGAAGCCAGGAGACCCTGAACCACTATATATAAGGGAGAGGGGAAGGGTTCGATAAAGCCCAGCGAAACACAGCTACTACTGGATAGTTATTCTATTACTCCATAATCTGAAATGTTTTTGTGAGCCATAGCTGATCTATGGGGAGTCACCTTCCGAACATAGTTTCCAAGTACTTGACAACAGCTGAAGCCAGGCGACCCACCACCAATATTTATAAGGAAGACAGAGGAAGGGTTCGATAAAGAGTTATTCTACTGCTCCATAATCCGAAATACTTTGTGAGCCATAGCAATTGCAGAGTCACTGGGGAGCCAGCCACCTTCCGTAAAAAGCTTCCAAGTACTTGACAACTCAACAAAGAAACGAAAATCGGAACGGGTATTTCAATACAAATTGTAAATGACAGCAGGCTGAATGGCTGGCTGGCAGCAACAACAATATTAAAATTAACACCACCACCAGTTGCAGCAACAACAACAGCAACGCCAGCATCACATGTGCCATTAACTACAACACAATATCTTCATTATCAAGGTTCTCCTCCTCCTTCTTCGACGTCTTCGGCTGCCACAAAACAAAAATCGTTTTTCCGACCAACCAACAACAAAGTAAAGCCAACGTGCCAGGCAGCCATCCATTCGAACAACCAACCAAGCAGCCAGCCACCAGTCATCCAGCCAAGCCGCCAGCCGTCCTGCCAGCAGAAGTTATCAACAATGGAACTGATGATGTTGCTGTTACAAAGTGTGGATAATGGGGCCACAAGAAGAAGAACAACAAACCTTACCAAGAGATGTAATGATGACGACGAAGATGATGATGAGTAGCAGCCGCAGATGCTGGCGACAACGATGACTGGATGCTTGGATGGCTGACTGACTGGCAAAGGAACACACGGACGAACTGTATGCCTGGTTAGGATGGATAGATGGAAATAATGAATGAATGGATTGATGGGTGTGTGTATGTTTGTGTGGGTGTGAGTTTCAAGTCCTGAACACACATCTTAAGCGAACAACTTTATAGCCAAGCAATAAAGAAGAAACAAAAATACCAAGAGAAGAAGGAGTGGAAGTTCAAGGGAACCGGGGCCGAGGCTCGAGGGGAGATATGAAGGATAATGAAATTGTAGCAATCATTGCCGCCAACATCTAGGTGTGCGGGTGTGTCGATGTGTGTGGAACAGTTAAAGAGAACAAGCTGGTGACTGACAAGCTTTACTAGCAATCAAACACACACACACACTGAGACAGACTGGCAGGCAGGCATATACGCGAGACAGGACATACCTAACGGTGATGGAAGAAACACACACCTACACATACTCACTTGAATTGTAAAAGGACTTGAAATGGCATAAGCCTTAAAAATCACAAAAGCACACACACACCTAAAGGAACAAAACTAAAACCTAGAAGTTGTGTATAATATGAAGGTCGTATGGCTAGATAAAGATAAATTAGCTATGGTATGCAGATGATTAGGATGAGGGTATGTGTCAAAGAATTTAATCTGGATAAATTATATTAAATTGAAAACTGTAGAATTTATTAAAACGACTCAGATAAATTTGCATAGTGTAATAACAATATTATATATTATCCAGATAATGCAGATAAACCATCTATCATATTGAAAACAACATTTTTAATAAATTTCAAATGTTCAAAGAGTGCAGAAAATATATAAATAGGCAGAAATATGATTGAAAAAGTATATAGATAAATGTTATTTTGAATCTAGATAATGTAGATATTTTTTTATCGTATTAAAACAACGTTGATAATCATTTACATCTTCAAACATCACAGAAAATTTACTTATAGCCGTAAATGGCATGAATAAAGTATGTAGATAACGTAGATAAATTATCCACAGCTCCCAAATTTCATGAATGACCTACAAAAACTCCAAAAATATAATATATAGTCTATCTATAGTAATCAAATAGCTCGAATAATAAATTTCGCCTATTTAGATAACGTAGATAAATATTTTTAAAACTTCAAAATCATTTGGTCAATGTATCTAAATGTTTTAAAAGTCCAGATAATATGAAGCTAATTATGTAATGTAATTAGATAACGTAGATAAATTATCTTTAGCTCCAAAATTATTTTCATAGACTATAGAAACACACAAAGATGAAAAATATTTATTATTTAGGCTAAAAATTACATGAATTTTGTATTTCCATTATTTAAAATGTAGATAAATTATCTACAACTTTAAAATTGTGTAAATAATATATCTAAATGTTGCAATAATCCAGATAATATATTTATTGTTAGGCCAAAAATAACTCAAATTGTACATTTCCATTATGTAGATAACGTAGATAAATTATTTATAACTTCAATAAACTTGAATAGTTTACTTATACTTCATAAAGATGATAAGTAATGATTATTTCGGCCACAAATAACTCGAATTGTAGATTTCCATTATTTAGATAACATAGATAAATTATCTACAGCTCCAAAATTTGTTGGTTATAAGCCTAAATGCTTTTAAAAAATTTCAAAAATATAATATCTATAGCTCTGAATTTCTTAAATTATGTATAAACGTTATAAATATGATGTATAGTGCCCATGTAACCCTCATATTCTTCAGGTTATAAATTTCGCTTATTTAGATAACGTAGATAAATTATCTACAATTCACAATTGACATGATTTAGATGCATTAATCATGTCAATTGTGAATTGTAGATAATTTATCTACGTTATCTAAATAAGCGAAATTGGTTTATTAGTCCAGATAATGCTTTATAAACTATATACAATGAAGATAAATTTAGATATATAAATAAATTCTAGATAATGTAGATAAATTATCTATCATAATGAAATAAGGTTTATAATAAATTTAAATAGTCCGGATAGTATATAAATGGGCAAAAATATCGTGGGTAAAGTATCTAGATAAATGATATATAGTGGCTAGATAATGTAGATAAATTATATACTCTATTGGGATAACGTTAATAAAGTATTTATAACTTTTAACTAAGTGCATAGTTTATATTTGGTCCTAATTGACCTAAATAATGTACGTAGATAACGTAGATAAATTATCTACAGCTCAAATATTCCTTAAATTTCACATTAAAACGTTGAAAATATAATAAAAGTGCTCGTGTAGGCCTCACATACCTCAGATTACAAATTTTGCTTATTTAGATAATGTAGATAAATATATACAGGTCAATATATACATGGTTAGTGTATCAATAAATGTTTTATATTAGAAAACTTATCCAGATACGTTCTATGGGATTGAAGGGCATGACTAAAGTATGTAGATAACGTAGATACATTATCTACAACTCCAAAATCACTTGGTTATTGTTTCCAAATGCTTTAATTATTCAGATAATATATTTAGAGCCTTAAATGGCGCAGATTATGAATCAAGATAACGTAGATAAATCATCTATAACTCCTATAAAACGTAGATAAATTGTTAGATAATGTATCTATAAGGCCTTAAAAGCTCAAGTGAATATATATATACATTATCTAGATAATACGGATAATGTATCTACATTATTTATATAATATTTAGATAACAATAATAATGAATCTACAATATGTAGATAAGACGGATAATGTATCTACATTATCCAGATAGCGTAGATAATGTATCTACAGCTCGGAAAATGTATATACAAGCTTTCGAAGAAGCCCAAAAATATATCTAAGATCGTTTAATATGTCAGATTATGTATCTACAGTATAGATAATGTATCTACAGTACGGATATAAGTCATAAAAATCTCAGTAAATACATATACATTCATCTGGATAATACAGATAACGTATCTACATTGTCCAGATAACGTGAAAAATGTATCTGCAATATTTATATAACAAGGATAATGAATCTACAATATCTAGATAATACGGATAATGTATCTACATTATCCCGATCGCGTAGATAAAGTATCTACAGCACGGAAAAGGTATCTACAAGTCTTTAGTAGCCCGAACAATATAAATAAGTTCGTTGAATATGTCAGATAATGTATCTATAGCGTACATAATGTATCTACAGATCGTAAAAGGTATCTGCAAGCCTTTTAAAAATCCAAAAAATATATCTAAAATCGTTTAATATGTTAGATAATGTATCTATAGCGTAAATAGTGTATCTACAGCTCGGAGAAGGTATCTGAAAGCTTTCAGAAGTATAAACAATTTATCTAAGTCCGTTTATTATGTGAGATAATGTATCTATAAGCCTTAGCTGTGCAATAAACGTATATTCATTATTCAGATAATGTATCTAGAGTATAAAAAAATGTATCTAAAGTATAAACAATGTATCTACAGCATAGATAAATTATCAATATAGCTTCAAATTATCACAATGTATCTCCCAGACCAAAAAACCTCCATCGATGTATTTCAATTATACAGATAATGTATATGCCGATCTTAAATCACTTCGAAATGTATATACATGCCTTAAATAGCTCGAATGGTGATTAATTCCTTATTTTAAAATCCCCTATACCCGCTGCACACCCCTCGTAATCACATGCCAATACCATTTTTCGTTTGGAGCAAGTCCCATTCAAGAGTGTACTTCAAAAAATTTGCTCTGACAGGAAATGCTTTGCAAGAAAGAACGAAAAACAAAATCACAAAAACAAATACTAAAAAGCCAGTTGAAGGTATTGAATGTTCTGCTAGTGTTTTTGCTGCATAAAAGACCGACAGGCAGGCAGGCAGACCAATGTCTACAGTTATATTGTCGTCATATAGACGACGTGCTATATGCTCGAAAACATACACATCCAAAAGACGACGACTGTGTGGAGAACAGTGGAGGTGAGTAAGCGGAGTCGAACACCATTTAACAACAGAGAGACGTCGTCTGAACGCACACCAAGAATGCCAACAATAATAACATTCATCAGCAACAGCTCCATACAATGGAGGGCGGAGGGTGCAAGAGAGAATTCACAACTAGCTAATGACTGATGCTCAAAGAGAAAAAGAGGAGCAAAGCAAAGAAAAGCTTGCAAACGAGCAAGCATAGTCAGCAAAATGTGCTAAAATGTGAATGAAGAAGAAAAGAATAGAGCAGAGGAAATGGAGAAGGTATGGAAGCCATCAACAACAGCACACAACAATAAAATAACAACGACATAGTCATTGTCGTCATCATCATCATCACCATCGTAATCGTCAAGCCAGCAAATTGAACAGTATAGCGAGAGCCAGGCAACCAGTCAGCCAGCCAACGCATTGGCATCATCACCAGCAATGGCAGTAAACTCCAACCATTCATTGTGCCAACATAGGTTAGGCTGACTATCGACAAGGGAGCCAAATGGCAACAACAACAGCGGCAATTATGTCAGGAGGCATGGAGGAGGCAAACATAAACCAGCAGCAACCGAGCCAGCCAAAGCCAGTCATCCACTGCAAATGGCCAGAATTGTAAGCGAGCGAGTCATGACCAAGTCCAGGGTGATATTTAAAAAGCCTAAATTGCTTCGCATATAGCACACAAGTTGTTGAGGGGAGTCCAGGGGAGATGGGAAACGTAAATGTTTGAATATACACACACAGGAGATTCATTAAGCCTTAAACACACACTCACAGAGTCATAGCACACATTTCTCTGGAATGGATTATGGGCCACACTGCAGAAACACCACATGGAATCATTCACACAAACACACACACACAAATAGTTCAAGCAATCAACGACGACACCAGAAGTCCAAACAATTGATGATAATGGTGATTTGTTTGGGGGGTGTTATGGGGAGGCAAAAAGAGTTGCCATCAGGACAAAAGAGGAGTTTTTAAAGAGGGTTAAAATGTCTCTAAGGGATCTAGGAAACCTAGAGATATATTTAAAAATCAAGGCCTTGTAGGAGACTCTAGAAAAATACCTACAAAAACCCTAACCTTAGAATCACACCATAAAAATATGGAGGTTCAAAAAATCCTGGACATATATTGGACTCCAAAAAAAAAATATTTAAAAAAATTATGCACATATATTGGATCCTAGAAAAATAGCTTAAACATTGCTGGACATATAATTAAAAATCTCCTGGACATATATTGCTCACTAGAAAAATATTTTAAAACCTGTGAGCGGAGAAGTATAGTCGGAAGGGCCGATCATACGACCACGGAACTCTAACATTCTGCGGATTTTTATTCCGAGCCTGGGCAATATTTCGTGATAGTTGCACCCTCTTGCCCGATTAGAGGTCAACAGCATTACTAATATTCGGTACAGTTATTCGAATTACTTGTCCAGATTCCGTTCACCGTTACTAAATAATATCTGAATACGTAAACACCTGTAATACGATATAGAATACAAATTTTATAATTTTCACACAAAAGTCAGGGTCCATTTGACCCACATGTTTATTCTTTGGCCCGATGCCCTTCCCCATGTAAAAATTCGCGATGTTTAGTCCATATTTGCGGCCTCTAGAGCGACCAAAAACCGACAAAAATTAAATATTTAGTCCATTTCATCCCCTAAATATCGACCGATCTTTACCAAAAACAATAGGGATATTTATTAGGTAGAACTCATCCTACGTGCAAAATTTCGTGAAGATTGGTCTATAACTGTGGATTTTTTTCCTATGGAAAAAATACCGTCAGACGAAGCTGAGGCTGGTTCGGTCTTCGGTCTTCAGCGTCTGAGGATATTTTATTATAGAAAAATTGGTATTGAGCTCTTCGGAGGATTCTTTCTATGGAAAAAATCGGTCCTTAGCTTCTGAGGAAGATAAGACTCCCGAATTTTTGTCTATAAGAAAAACAAAATTGGCTCACAGGAAGCTGAGGCTCTATACGAAAAAATAGCTTCAGACGACGCAGAGGCTTGCGATTTTTTTTTTCATTAGAAAAAATACCGTCAGACGAAGCTGAGGCTGGCTCTAAGGAAAAATCGGTCTTCAGCCTCTATTTTGCTGGAATTGATAAAAATCGGCCCTACTAAAAGGTGGGTCTAGCACCAATTTTTTGTGGCGTTACAAACTGTTGGGGCTGCACAAAGCTATAATACCCTGACAACATTGTTGTGTAGGTTATAAAAATCTACACCAAGATTTTTGTAAATGTCTACACCTTCTATTGGGCCTTAGAAAAATATTTAAAGAAATCTACAATTTCGGTTGGAGCCTAACCTAGACCTTGTACCGATCTCTAGAGAAATATTAAAAAAAAAAAATCCTTATTGGACCTATACAAACCAATTGGTTTTACTAAAGTCTCGCGGTCCATATTCGGACTAATTGGTTTTTATAATGACCTGTGATCTCTATATATCCCTTTGGTCATTTGTATCTGCACACAATCTGGCAATTATCTATTAGCAACATGACAGCTATGTGCTACACCATACCACACCACACATGGGACAACCACTCACTCATTCCAGATGAAAATAAGGAAATTCACCCGAAATAAGTAAGCCAGACAGCCAGCCAGGCAGCCGGGCAGCCAGCATGAAAGCCAAATCAGTAATTTGAATCATGCGTTCCAAACAGACACACACGCTCTCCCATAGGTAAATTTTATGTTAAAATACATACATCCATATATACAAGAGTACATGAATGTACGCCAAGCTCTTGGCCTGCAAATTAATGTTCGGAGCTGCTTTGCAAAAAAGACATAAAAATCCAAAATAGTTTAGAAGCAATTTGATGTCAATAAGTATGAAACGGAAAAACAATTACAGCAGCAGGAAGCTATATACACATACACATTCCAGCCCCCATGATAAGCTACAAAGAAAGTGTAGAACGAGCAGATAGCTTAGTTTTGCCAGACATTCAATACGGTTTAGAGAATCATTATCATCGCCAGCCTCACTACAACAACAACTACCACTGTCAAGTCATCATCAGTTGGAGTAATGGCAGGCATTCCGACCATTCATTCAGAACTAAAAGTTGGTGAATAAGAGCATGACTAAAGCTGTCAGAGGTAGGTATATCTGAAGAAGAGGAAGGAGATTCAGAACAACAACTTATAAGGGGAAGAATACGCAAAACAACACGCAATTTGCAGGATATACGAGGGAGGTTGGTTTTGATCAGGTTAAGATATTTAATTATGCCTTCTTAAAATAATAATTTTTCAGCTGAACCCTAGAAAAATATTTTGAAAAACTCACGACTTGTGGAGGACTTTGAAAAAAAAATTAAAAAAAAAATTCTGGCCTTGTGCTTGAAAATAAGTAGACGAAGAAGAAGCTTTGTGAAATCCAAAAACAAGATCTATGGAACTTTGTAAACCTCCCCGAGAAAAAGGTGCAATAGTGAACACACATTCGGAAAATAAGCAGAAACAATCATCGAGGAAACCTGGCAGGATGGCTGGATGGATGACTTACTGCATGGTATTGGACGAGCAAAACCATAGCCAGCCAGCCAGCCAACAACAACAAAATGTATATTTTGTAGCATGGATGAATGGCAAGTCAGACGACAGTCAGCAGGAACGGAAATGCCAGACACAGGCGCACACACAACACACGGAGACTGAAATTCACTGATGAAAGCATGCAAGGCTATGGTAGCTGTTGGCGGTAGAACTGTTGTATTCCCTGATTCCTTGTAATTTTTATATGCGCCAGTCAGGCATTACGATGACAAGCAGCTATGGCTGGCAGTTTGGGTTCGTAACATTTCAAAAGAAGAAAATTATACGTGTACAACCAACAAAGAACGAAACGGCAAGCAATTTAGCCATCACAGTCGGACAAGGCAAGGCAGCCAGCCAGGCATAAATTGTCCAGAATCGAAACATAGAAAATATGCCTCAGCCTGCCAGAAAACAACGAAGAGGAAGACTAAATGTAAGTTTGGAAAACGTGGGGGGGGGGGCTACAAGGAGTTACATTTGCTGTCACTCTGAGTTGTTATTGTTGTTGTAGCAATGGGCTGAGGTGACAGACGTTGGCCGAGTAAGACTCGAGTCGTTTCGGATCGTAGAACTCTCTGTCGTGGAAACGGTTACTCTGAGTTGTTGCTGCTGTTGTTATTATAACCAAAAGCTTTAGTTCGCGAAGACATCATAATGAAGTGCCTGAGGATAATAATCGTAAATGATGATGATGTTGATTCATGTGATAGTTATTCTAAAATTTAAAGCTGCAAATGGTAGCTATGGTAGTTCGAGAAGCTTTGAATTACATTAATGAAATGTAAAGCAAAGATTTTACATGATGAAGAGAAAAGAGACTACCTCCAATCGCTACAGAAAACGATAGCAGACAGAGAAATTGTATACAGGGCAGCAGGTTGTCAAGATGGCTGTGTAAAAGGTAATCGACTTTTACTTGTTGTTGTGTCTTAATTGAATTCAAGGATACTTGTGGAGAACATTTCAGTTAGCAATTGGAAAATACAAAAATAATAAAATAAGGGTCGTAATCCATTACAAGAGCTAAATAAATACAAAATTTGAAGAAAACTCAAGACAGTCATTTTCGGAATAAATACACTTTTCAAAAAAATACGTTTTCTCCTCCTTCCGATCACCATTACTTTTCCGATATTTAATATAAACAAAGTATATACCAATGATTTCCCCTTAGAACTTAAGGGTTGATTGTAAAAGAAATATGCAAACAATTCTAGCCTAAGGTGCTTAAGAAAAAATCCCAGGTTAGAAGAGTTCTTGAAAAATGTCAATTAAAAAATGTCCGAAGATAACTAGGACTAATACCGTTTGAAAAATCCGAAATGCTTTAGAAAAAACCATTTAAGGGAACCCCACCCATTCTCGATTTTAATTTTTCAAGATTTTCAATGGGCTGGTAAATCAATACCAATGCTTGTTAAGGTTTGTAACTTTACACATATATAATTGAAGATTTAAAAGAGAAGAAAAATAATTTACAAAAAAAAATTGTTATTGTTTTGTTATTGTTTTTTGTAATTAAAGAAAAGTCCTTATTTTCGATGGCGGGCATGATAACTCCTCACTGGAACATCGGAATCCGAAAATTCCAACGGTGTTAGAAAGAGTACATGTCTGGCTCTCGTATGAACTAGGATTATTGACTTCGCTCTAAAATTAACAAAATGGTGGACCTTTAAAAAAATATTTTTGGAAAATCGCCGATTTTTTACCAAAACCCAAGTCAAAAAATAAGGAAGATCTTCACCGATTGGCTTTATCCTAGTTCATACGATAGCTACACACTCACAGAGAAACGTGTAAAAATTTGAAGTTTTTGAGTTATCGTGCACGCCATTCGCAAAAAAATGTTTAGAGAAAAACGCGTTTTAAGTTTGAGAAGCCCTTCAGCCGTCACTTGATGCTGACACAATAAATCGGCTATATCTTCAAGACTTCTTGAGATTTTCATTTGAATTTTTTTAGGGACATTCTTTAATTAGTGTAGATTCGAATTATATCAACAAAATTTTTGACCCCGAGAATGGGGGGGTCCCCTTAAGTGGGCCTTTTCATTTTAATTTTAAAATTTTGACGATTTAAAAAAAAAATCTTCTTTCGACCAAAACCCAAGCAGGAAAATAAAAAAGAACTTGACCGACAGGTGCGGTGGATATAAAAAAAACTTAGGACCGGAGTATAGATTTTCCGCCATAAGAAAAATCCCTACATCTCTAGGAACGATTTTTCCTATAGGAAAAAAACTAACTGATTATCTATTTTTCATATAATATATTTTTATATAGAAACAAAATCTCTAGGTTCTAAAACATCCTCATGTCCGGAGATATAATTTTCGTCTACAGGAGAATATCGATTGATTTCAAATCCTCAGATTCCTCATATAATGGACGATTTTTTTTTCTGGGAACAAAGTAGATTCTAAGAATTTTAGATATTTTTTCTGAAGAAAAAAAAAATAGATTTTCAGAGACGATTGATCTAAACCTGAGATTCAACAGATACTTATCGATTTTTCCTATAGCAAAAATATCGAAGAAAAAAATTATCAGGTCCAGAGGATAATTTTTATTGTATAATCGCTTTTCAGAATCACTACTAAGGACCGTTTTATGGGGGTATCTTATATTATATAAGGCATCTTATGGGATCTCACATTTCAAATCGATTTTCAGATCACAAATATTTTTTTTATGACAACGAATAAAAATGGATAATATTTTAATCATAGGGAAAAGTGGATTGATCTGAAAATCCTGAGATTCCACAGATTCTGAAAATTGTTATCTGAAAAAAAAAATCAGAATTCTACATTTTTCCTGAAGAAAAAAGTCGATGTTCAAGCCATACAATTTTCGTTATCGTTAATATCGTTATCCCTCGTTGTATCTCTAATACTGAGATTCCTCATATACGGCATGTTTTTATGAAAAAAATCGCCGAGTATTTAAATTTTTTTAGAAAAAAATCGATAATCTGGTCTTAATAATTTTCTTGTGAGAAAAAAATGGATTTCTGAACTCAAAGTCCCCTTGTAGGGTCTCTTATATACGACTTTATATGAGGTCCGGTTTTTTATACCTATGGGTGGTTTTGGCTGGAAAAATCGCAACCCCAAATTGTAGATTTTATGACCAAAGAAAAAAAATCGATGTACAGGTCGTAAATTTGTTTTTATTAAGAAAAAAAAAAAATGGATTTGTGAACTCAAAGTACAGGTCGTAAAATTGTTTTTACTAAGGAAATAGTTTGAATTTCTGACCTCAACGATATCTTATGGTATCTCTTGTAGCATATAAGACCCTTTTAAAGGGGTCTCATGCAGGCATTTTAGGATTTCTCATATTTTACATAAAACCTTATATGGAATCACTGATTTTTATATATACAAGCTTCCATATGTTACATAGGACCTTATCTGAATTATAAAAAATTCCCACTTTAATCGTACCTTCTATACAGAACTATCCTTCCCACGGTGGAGCTCACATGGAGCTCTTAAATAGTCATTAATATTCGATGGTCATAGAGACCATTCTTACTTCTTACAAATTTACAAAAATCTCAGTAACTTAATTACTAGAATAACAACAATAACAAAAAGTGCTTAGGGATTTGAATGAATATATGGATATAAATAATAATAAAAATATTACAAAAAAATATTTCAAATATAAACACAAATATTATTGCGCCATTTCAAAGGCAATGTAAACAAATCAAACTATTTGTCTTTTTTCATTTTTTGCAATAACAAAACTATGCACGAGTATCGCCACACATATAAATGGTTCATTCATTCATTGCAAAAAAATAAATGATGATAAGAAATTAGACGAGGAACAAAAAAATTCAAATCAAAACAACAAATATTAATGTATGCACATGGTGTAAAAAGAAAAAATGTTGTTGCTATCATTCAAATGACAATGGACATTGTTTGGGTTTTTTTCTTCTATCACAAATAGTTGTGTTTATTTTGCGAAAAAAAAATAATTTATTAGTTGCTAATAGGGGAGACGGCATCAATAAAAAGAGAAATTGATAACATAGTAATAGACACATGTGATTTGTAATTCCTTTTAAGAATAAAATAATCGGGAGTCATAAATGTGTAAAAAAAAGAAAAAAAAATTTTGACATAAATATTAAATTAAATCTAAAATTCAATGTCTGTACCAGAACCTGCAAGAATCTTTTGGGCTGTTCGCTTACTGCAAGTATCTACTACTTTTTATTACGATAACGAATTTTCGATATCGAAGAAATTATTAAAATCTAGTAGATTCTTGCTGTACGGTAACAATTCATATATTTTTTACTACGATAGCAATTAATAACTTTATGATATCGGAAAAAATAGTACAAATTAGTAGATTCTTGCATTTCAGGAACAGACCATCTGTCTTCAAAATTTTGTAACCTTTGTTCTTTAATCTTAAAAACTAAACTCTTTCTTAACTTCAAAATATTACCCTTTGAACTTAGCATGTTTTCATGTTCGGAAGGGCGTGTGAGAAATAAATTTGAAAACAAAAAAAAAATACGTTTTGGGCGACGACGACATTTCTTTTGGCTGCGAACCAAAACAATATCAAGCGCTAAAACGCCACACATAGGCGAACCATCGTATATACATACATAGGTATATATTCAACAAATCATACAACCACGCCGTTTTGCAAAGAAGGAAATAGAATAGCTAAAAATCAATGAAAGATAAAGAATAAAAAAAATAAACATAAACAAATGCTAACAAAAATTAAATAAGAGTAAGACATACGTACACTAATGGGTAGATAGTAGCTAGGTATACAAATCTGACCTTCGTAATAGCAAAAAAAAAAGTGTATAGATATATAAATAAATACGTCACTCAGCAGACATTTGTTATTGTTGTAAATAAAGAAGAATATTTTTAAAACCTGTTGCCAAGATCACATACATATATATCATTGCTTTACGGGTTTTTAAATATAAATTAAAAAAATAAAAATTAATAAATTCTATTCGAAAAAATTTTACTACTTACCATGTTCATAGGGTGAAAAGGTACCGGCATCTATATTTATATATGGATCGATTTTAATGGATGTTACATCCAAACCACACGATTTCAACAGGGTACCAAATGATGAGGCAATGACCCCTTTGCCGACACCACTGATAACGCCACCAGTTACCAAAATATATTTCATATTTTTTGTTGTTGGAATTCTAAAAAATACAAAAAAATATTAATTTTTTTTAATTAATAAAATTTTTCAAAACAACTAACCTTTTGCCAAACGGAGGAGGAGCAGAGCAAGATGCAGCAGAATTTTCAATTAAGCAAAAAAATCAGCAGAGCACAAATTTGTCTTGTTGTTGTTGTATAAACACAAGATATGTCTCTATACAAAAAAATCAGCAAGCAACAAAAACAACAATTGTATCAAAACAAAAAAACGTGAACTACGAAGTTGTTGTTGTAGCCAAAAGGGGAAACTGTGCAAATCAAGTTGCTGCTGTTGTTGTTGTTGTTGTTGTTGTTGGTATTGTTATTGCTTGTGGGGGAATACGTACGTCGTTGGTAGAAGTGCGCGGCCCGGCAAGCAAAAGCAAAAAACACGCGGTCGTTCTTATTTTTTTGGTAGGGGACGACGAAGAGGATCCGGTATATAGGATATAGAAAATATAAACTTCTTTAAAAAATCAATAACGCTTTTTTACTACACAAAAATATCACACACTGTTTCTAATTATATGTCTTTTTTTTTTGCAGAAATAATTCCAATATTTTTTACTGTATTGGAATTTTGTTTCGTTCACAGCACTTTTTAAATAATGACTGCATGTGATTTTCTCAACCAAACATGCTCTGTTATGTTATGTCTTCGTCTTCTTTATTTCTCTTTTACTTTTTCTATATTATTTAAATGCTAAACACTTATTTAGCAATGCTTTTTACAGTGGCCACGTTTCACTTGGTTTATTTAATATATTAAATAATTAATTATTGTTTTATTTTTGCGCGCATTTATTGTTTATTTGCAACCGAGCAAAAAACTAAAACTAATCGCCACCATGTGTTTCTTCTTTTCGTCTTATTGGGTTGTCGTCGCGGAGTTAGGGATTTAAATGGCGAAAAACGACTTGTTAGGGATCTATCAATCGACTTTTGACTTTGTAGTTGTAAAACAACAACGGTTTTTTGAAGTCTCTTTCCGTTCGATTGTTTGTGCTCTGATTTGAAGCTCATTCACATGTTGCTTGACACAGTGCCTCATGTGTTGTGAGAGAGCAACATTGACACTGAACATACCACACGTATATTATTCTTATTAACCGGTTGCATGGGAAATTAATAAAAGAAAACGATAATTAAGGGAGTTTTTTTAGTTATTTTGGATATTTTTTACAATTATTCCCATTCCTTTTTAATAATAATTTTTAATAAATAATATAAATAACAAGCATATGTAATGTAAAAGCCCATAGTATACAACTCTCACTGAAGATACCACACCATACATTATTATTATTTTTTTTTTAAGCATTTGCATGTGAAAATTAAGGAAAGAAAGCAATTAATAATTTGTTACTACTTTTCCAAGCACATTTTATAATTATTTCCGGCTAAAATACAAAATAAAATAAAAAAAACAATGAATAGCATATGTTCAATAAAAGCGCACAAGATACTACTTTCACTGAACATACCTCCCTATACATTATTATTATTTCAAGCTGTTGCATATGAAATATAAAAAAGGAAGCAATTAATTATTTTTATACAAAAACAAACAGTAATTAACAACATCTGTTCAATTAAAGCCTACATAAAAAATATAGCATTACTATTACTTACACTGAACATACCACGCCATACATTATTCTTTCTAAGCCGTTGCATGGGAATTTAATAAAAAAACTCAGAGATTTCTTGTTTTTGTAGATTTTTTATTACTCTTACAAAAACTTTTCATAATATTTATCGACTAAAATACAAAAAAGAAGTAAATAAATAAAGTATGAGCATCTGTTCAGTTAATGCCCAAAAAACATAAAATTAATACTACTTACACTGAACACACCCCACTGTCATCTAGTCTTTCTGTGCAACTGCATGAACAATGATTTTAACGGCAATTGTTTTTCACAGCAGGAAAAAATTAAAAATACAAATAAATTAATTGTTTTTATTATCGTGGCATTATTTTATTTGTTCCGACATATTCTGGCAATAATTATTTCGGTATTAAATACGAACAAAAAAATAAAAATTTGAGCAACTACTAATTGAGCAAAAACTAACATTCCTCCTAGTATTCCCATTGACACTGAACATACCACAGTGTAACGTATTCTTTCCAAAGTTGCTAAAGCGAAATTTAGAAAATAAATGAATCAAGATCTATTTTTCGATCGTGTTGTTAAATTACTGTACGATTTTCTTTTGGTAATAATAGTTCTAGCTTAAAATACCAAAAGAAATAATATTGAATAGAATATGTTCAGTTAAAACCTAACATAAGTGTCTTAACATTTACACTGAACATACCCTCATTGTGTTCTTTAAAAATAACACCAGTAGATTAATTAAAAATTTACCGTCTGGGTCATTAACAATTTTGACTAGCATTTTCTCTACTATTTTTAAAAATTAAACTCTTATTTTTTCAATTTGCTTTAAGCATTTTTATTTATTTAAAAAAATAATAATTTCGATTTATCTGTTACATGTGTTATTTTGTTTTATAAATGCGCTGTAAACTTTATATTTTCTTTTATAGATAAAGCAAAAAATTATAATAAAAACCCAAAAGAAAAAGAAACCAAAATTGAGTCGAGTTAAATAAAAAAAAAAATAAATCAATCAGTAACTACAAAAAATAAATAGCCATAGGTAGTAGATATATAAGAAAAAGGAAACATTATTTGAACAATTTCCAATTCTCACCTACACCTCCTTACTTAGTGGTAGCCTCTTGCTGTTCGAACAATGGATATTTCTCCAAAACTTGTGACCATTGCATTCGGCCAGTCGATAGATCCTTGACAACATCAATCACTTCGTTGATGTCAACACGAACCTGTTTCATGGTGTTGCGATCTCTCAACGTGACAGTGTGTGGCTCCTTGAGGGTATCAAAATCAACGGTGATACCAAATGGTATGGCAATTTCATCGGTACGGGCATAACGACGACCAATTGAACCACTGGAATCATCAACTTTGTGAGACAATTCAGCCTTGGTCAAAGCCGAGGATAATTGGCGTGTATAAGGTTGGAATTCAGCATTATTGGATAAAGGCAAAATGGAACATTTCAGTGGTGCCACCACTGATGGCAGGGTAAAGTAACAACGTTGTTCATCACCATCACGACACATAAAGTTCTGTTCCAGAAGGGCATACATAATACGACCAATACCGAAGGATGGTTCCACAACACTTGGAATGATTTCTTCAACATGTACCGTCTTAGTGGAGTGCTTTACGGAAATGGTGTCGGGTGTCAATTTGAATTCAGCACCTTCATCAGTTTTCAAAGTGTATTCCTTGGCATCATTTAATTGTTGCTCCACGCTCTTGACATCGTCCAAGGACAATTTTGCCAAAGCATCGGTAATGGCCTTGGCATCCTTTTTGAAGGTCTTACCCAAAGTTTGTTTGTTGGGCACGATTTCAGATACCTCAACGGTCTTGGGAGCTGGCAAACGTTTTTCAGCCACCAAACGGACACCAGTGGCAGCCATATGCTGGCTCAAATCATAGGCCGAACGATCAGCACAACCAACACACTCAACCCAACCGTAACTGGTCAAACACTCAGCATCCCAACAGTCACAGGCATAATGGGCCATTTCATTGCTCATGTGTTGGCGGAAACGCAAACATTCCGTCTTAATGCCAATGGTCAGAAGGAATTGATGAATCCTGGCCATGTAATAGCCCAATGTTTCATTGGCCACCAAACCAGTCTTGACAGCATCTCCAATGCGTATCTTTTGGGCTGATTTACCATCCATTTGATTACAGGCGGAGTACAAGGTCATTTCTGTATCGGCAATGGTCTCAAACTTGGGATGATCCTTTTGCGTGGGATCACAGAAATGTTCAATTTCAGCCATGGTGAATTCACGCACACGAATCAAACCGGAACGTGGTGAAATTTCATTACGGAATGAATTGCCAATTTGGGCCACAGCAAAGGGTAATTTACCCTGATTGAATTCCAGCAGGCGTTTAAAGTTCACGAAGATACCTTGGGCAGTTTCGGGACGTAGGAAACCCTTGACTAAGCCAGTGGGGCCGATTTGGGTGGCAAACATCAAATTAAATTCAATGGGTTCGGTCAAATCGTTGCCGGTTAGGGGAGATTTGATATTATATTTCGTCAAAACATCAGCCATTTCTTGTTTGTTCATGCCATCTAATTTAATGCAAATATCTTCACATTCAGCCTTCAACTCAGCAGTGGCAGTTTTTTCACGTGACAATTTTTCCAAGGCATTTTTAATTAAATGATCCAAACGGAAACATTCACCGGTTTTAACATCCTTCACCATCAAATCGGCAAAACGATCCACGTGACCGGAAGCCTTGAGTACAGGTTCGGGTGTTAGAATGGAGCAATCCACTTCCAACATTTGTTCCTCGAGGCTAAAGAATTGACGCCATAAACTCAAAATATTCGATTTTAGGGCACAACCCATGGGTCCGAAATCATATTGGCCGGTGATGCCACCATAAATGGCAAAACTTTGATCATAGAAGAAACGACGTTTGAGCAGATCTTCCATTTTTGAACGATCAAATGTCACCACAGTGGGGGTCAATTCCAGCTCCTTGTCTTCGAGTACCTTTTTCCTCAGCTTCAATTCGGCCACAGCCTTTTTCACATCAATTTCAGCGGCACCATTTGCCTTGAGTTCGCGCACCAAATTGCCCTGCTCTTGGACGGCAGCACGCAATGGAGCCAATTGTTCTTCAATTTCAGGATTAGTCATGATGTCTTTTAGATTTAAGCGGACGTTACGTTTGGTTTTCTTTGAACCCCAAGTGGGAGTTTTATTTGGTGCTGCTGCGGGTTGTGAACTTTTAAAACGTCTTCGCGGTGATGACAAATCACTGTTGGTATTGGAAAAAAATGTTGCAACTGCTGCTGTTTCTGCCGAAGGGTGCCGCCGGGGTACTGCAGACGACAACAATGATGTGCTGGCAAATTCTCTTCGTTGCTTTGCAAAGCCACCAGCAAATTTATGGATATTCGCGACGAATTGAATACGGGTTTTCAAAACGGTATTCAAAATCTGTAAAGACATTGAGATTTAGTTATTTTTATAAAATTTTCACGGGGTTTACATCACAAAAATCCGGCAAAAAGAATTTTTTGACTAAAACGAACCTCTCAGTGCAGCATGTATGCTTCTTCTTGTGAAATATGTCAATGCTACCATGTGTTTTGAGCGAAAGGCTAACCGAGAGAGCCAAACAAAATTAAAAGCGTTCCACCATCAACAAAAATGGGGGAAAAGAAAAAAATGTAAATGAGGGGTAAGTTTTTTTTTTAAATAATTTTTCCGGGCCTATTTGAGGCGTGGATATTTTAATATCTTTTTTTCGGGCCCATAGGAGGCATTGGTTTTTAAGATATTTTCAGGGCCTATCTTCTTAAGCCTGGATTTTTTAAATAATTTTTTTCAGGGCCTATCTTCTATGGCGTGGATTTTTAAATTATTTTTTCAAGCGAGGATTTTTTTAAATAATTCTTCTTCAAGGTCTATCTTCTAAGGCGTGGATTTTTTAAATGATTTTTTTTTCAAGGCCTATCTTTTAAGACGTGGATTTTTTAAATGATTTTTCAATGCCTATCTTCTAAGGCATAGATTTTTTAAATAATTTTTTTCAGGGCTCATATGAAAGGTGCAGTTTTTAAATAATTTTTTTCAGGGCTCATAAGAAAGGTGCAGTTTTTAAATAATTTTTTTCAGGGCCCATATGAAAGGTGCAGTTTTTAAATAATTTTTTCAGAGCCCATGAGAGGCGTGGATTTTTTAGTATTTTTTTTTTTAATTTTTACCTCATTTTTCATTTTTCTCTATAAAAAATTAATTTAATTTAACCTCCTTTGCCCACACGTAAATTTCGCCAGACGCCAAACTCTTTACGCCGTCGCTTTATTTGATTTCAGCCATCAGCTGTTTATAGCTGTCACTGTGTAGTTGTGTTGTGTGGGCAAATGTAAACATAAACACGTGCAGAGAGCAGCAGCCATACAACGCAGATTTTTTGTAATTTCATAAAAAATTAAAGAAAATTCGTATTTTTCTTGGAAAATTATTAGCAATTTTACAAAATATTTATACTACCAGGCCCATTTTATATGATTAATATAAAATATGGCCGATTTACATCAATTTAGTGATGCAGAAGAAGACGAGCAGATTCCCTACAAGGTAAGGTGTCTACAATTGGGTTTCTCTTGGGAAATTTTTTGGAATTTTTCATTAATTCCTGAATTTTTACAGGAAAATTTGGTTGCCGGTTTTAAAAAGTTAACAGTAAAAGATGAAATCTTTAAAGATTTAAAGGGTGTGGTGGAAAACACAACAGACGACTTGAAGGAGAAAATCCTAAGCAATGAAGATGCCGACGAAGAGGAGGACCAAGAGGAGGCAGATGCCAACAATGACTATGATTATTATGACGATGAGGATGAAGATGATATTGATTATCAAGATAATTATGATTATGAAGAAAATTATGCAGGTTTTCAAAAACACAATAATCATTTGTCGGCATCCTCCGGAACTGGTGGTGGAGGTGGCGGTGCTGCACATCAACATTCCTCACAACGTGTTAGCAGTTATCAACCCAATGAAAAGTTATTTACACGCTACTCAGCCCGTATTAATGTGGAAAAATACGATCCAACCACAAATATGTCAGCCCAGGCGGCTAATCGTTTGGTCTCCTTCGATTCGAAACAGGATAATAAAATCAAAATCCGTGATAAACATGATCGAGCCACGGCAGAACAGGTTATGGATCCAAGGACACGTATGATTTTGTTCAAACTTTTAAATCGTGGTTTAATCCAGGAGATTAATGGTTGCATATCCACCGGTAAAGAGGCAAATGTCTATCACGCTGTGTCCCGAGATACCGATGACGAGTTTGCCATTAAAATCTACAAGACCTCAATATTGGTATTTAAAGATCGTGATAAATATGTGAGTGGTGAATTTCGTTTTCGCCACGGCTATTGTCGTCACAATCCCAGGAAGATGGTGCGAACTTGGGCCGAAAAGGAAATGCGTAATTATTTGCGTATGTATAATGCTGGAGTGCCGGTGCCAGAACCCATTCTCCTGAGGTCTCATGTTTTGGTAATGCGTTTTTGTGGTAAAAATGGTTGGCCATCACCCAAACTGAAAGATGTGGAGCTGACCACCTCCAAGGCTCGAGAATTGTATCGTGATTGTGTTGTACTCATGTGGAAAATTTATAACAAATGCCGCCTGGTCCATGCCGATCTTTCGGAATTTAACATTCTCGTAGAAGATGGCCAATTGATAATTATTGATGTCTCGCAATCTGTGGAACATGATCATCCCCATGCTTTTGATTTCTTGCGTAAAGATTGTACAAATATCTCGGAATTTTTCCGCAAAAAGGCTGTGGCCACAATGACCGTAAAAGAGCTATTCGATTTCATCACAGATCAAACCATTACCGAGGAAAATATGGAAACCTGCTTGGAGAAGATATCGGAAAAAATTAAAGATCGTGATTTTGAGGCCATAACGGCCCAGGAGAAAATCGATGAAGCGGTGTGGCAACAAACCTTTATACCCAAACGTTTGGATGAAGTGCGCTACTTCGAACGCGATGTGGACAAGGTGAAAAAGGGTGAAAAACAAAATTTAATTTATGGCAAAATTACCGGTCTCAATGAGAATTTGGAGGTACAAAAGAAACCGGCAATTTTATCGGAAAAGGAACAGCAAGAAAATGAAAAGAATTTGGAAAAGAAGGAGGGTGAAGGTGGGGAGGAGGAGGATGATGAAGCTGAAGAGGATGGTGGATCAAGTGAGGACGACGAAGATGATGGTGATACAAAGTTTAAAAATTCCGCCCGTCCCCGTGATGAATCGCCGGAAAGTAAGAAGGCCCGCAAAAAGGCCGTCAAAGAAGCTCAGGCCGAAAAACGCAAAGTGAAAGTCAAGAAACATGTCAAGAAACGTAAAGAGAAGATGGCCAGTGCCAAGAAATAGAGAATTATTTTTTTTAATCTTAGATTTTTGTAATATATTTTTTTAATTGGAAAATATATTTTTTTAGATATATGCATGTATATATTTTTTAAATCGGAATAAAATATACTAATATGTATAGAAAAACACTAAAATCCTCCCTGGATTTTTTAAATATTTGATTTTTTTCGGGGTCCAAAGGCGTGGATTTCTTAAATAATTATTTTCAGGGCCCTAAAAGGCGTGGATTTCTTAAATAATTATTTTCAGGGCCCTAAAAGGCGTGGATTTCTTAAATAATTATTTTCAGGGCCCTAAAAGGCGTGGATTTCTTAAATAATTATTTTCAGGGCCCTAAAAGGCGTGGATTTCTTAAATAATTATTTTCAGGGCCCATTATTTTCAGGAGAATCTTACAATCACCAAAGAAATTTTCAAAGTCTTCTAGAAAGTGTCTTGGAAGTTTGCTGGAACAAACATACTTCAACCTTTTATGTGTCTAAGTTTTGTATGCACCTATTTACTGTTCGCTGCAACTTCTGAATGCTGGAACTCGAGTCTGTGGTAACGTCAATAATATTTTCAGCTGTTCGTTCACCTGCATCCTTTGATTCTGGTATCTATCGATTACATTTTTCCACGCTAACTCGAATCCATATAAGGCGTGGATTTTTTAAATAATTTTTTCCAAGTTCTGCACTCATTTTTATGCTTCTGTATATTTATTATTATAAAAAAACAAGATGGAATTATTATACACCATTCATATAAAACATATAATAATTAAACATTCTTTGGATAAATGGAATATTTAATATTAATAATAATAAAAAAATCGAGAGCTTTATGTTCATATATGTATATACAAAAAATATTTTGAAAAAATTCACTTAATAGTTATCACAGTAAAAATTACCCCCCACATACGTTTTAATACAAAAAATACAAATACATTCTCTTAAAAAATAAAATAAAAAACCAAACTACTTCTATGTCTTGCAACGTCTCCACAACGATATAAACAATGATATTCGAAAAACAACAAACAATACAAATAAGTACAATATCTGATGGAGTACACTAACATTTTCTAGATTTAAAAATTTCAACAATACCCTGGGATTACTAAAATGACAATAGATTTCATCGCAATCTAAAATGTCACGACCATAACCGAATATGGTTATGACCAGGGCAACAACACCGTCACGCATAAAACTAATTTTCATAAACCAATCCATGGCGGGGGAAATTTGTCCGGCAAAATCAAAGCCATAAATGGCCAAGCCCATAAAGCCGGCAATGCTCATGGGACCAAAAACAGAACCGTTCTGGGGGGAAGATGAAAAAGAGACAATTATAAAAAAATTACATCGAAATGTGTATCTATTACCCACCGTTATACTTAGTGCGGCACCAATTGTCAGACCCAAACCTTCGGCCACCAGCGATACCATTATGCCAACTGCCACAAAAATGGCAAAACGCCACCATTGAAATGGAAATCCAGTCATCCAATAGCTAAGGGTAAGGAAAATAATATTGTAGAACAGTTGGAGGGGCATTCGACTCATGCATAGGGCCATAAAATATGTCGATAGGGAATACCAGTGGTTGAATGTTTGTTTCTTAACAATTTTCACTTCCAAGGGATCTGAAAGAAGAAAAAAATGTTTTCAATGAGGAGTAGATTTTTTAAATAATTTTTTTCAGTGACTATATGAGGCGTGGATTTTCTTTCTAGGACCCATATGAGGCGTGGATTTTTTAAATAATTTTTTCCAGGACCCATTTCAGGCGTGGATTTTTAAATAATTTTTTCCAGGACCCATTTCAGGCGTGGATTTTTAAATAATTTTTTCCAGGACCCATTTCAGGCGAGGATTTTTAAATAATTTTTTCCAGGACCCATTTCAGGCGTGGATTTTTAAATAATTTTTTCCAGGACCCATTTCAGGCGTGGATTTTTAAATAATTTTTTCCAGGACCCATTTCAGGCATGGATTTTTAAATAATTTTTTCCAGGACCCATTTCAGGCGTGGATTTTTAAATATTTTTTTCCAGGACCCATTTCAGGCGTGGATTTTTAAATATTTTTTTCCAGGACCCATTTCAGGCGTGGATTTTTAAATATTTTTTTCCAGGACCCATTTCAGGCGTGAATTTTTAAATATTTTTTTCCAGGACCCATTTTAGGCGTGGATTGGTTATTTTTGCAAATCTGACACTTATTTTGAATTGGAGTCTTAGGTTGTTGAGAAACATTTGCATTAAAATAACTTCGTAAATTTGTTTTTCGGATTTTTGATTGATATTTGTATGAAAACTATTTGAAAACTTCGGTTTGATGTTTCCCACAGACTCTAAAGTCTTAAATCTGTGGGTTAAAAATTTGTCAAATTCCTCCCATTATGTGAGGATCTTACAATCACCAAGGAAATTTTCAAAGTCTTCCAGAAAGTGTCTGGAAGTTTGCTGGAACAAAGATATATTAATATTGGGTCCCATCCTGAAACTTCAACCTTTAATGTGTCTGGGGTTTGTATGCAGCTATTTACTGTTCGCTGCAACATCTGAATGCTGGAACTCGAGCCGGTGGTAACATGGGGCAACGTGAATAATATTTTCAGCTGCTCGTTCACCTGCATTCTTTGATTCTCGTATCTATCGATTAAATTTTTCTACGCTAACTCGAATCCATCATTTGTCAGTGGGAGGCGTGGCTTATAATTTCTCTGGCTTCACCGGTTTGTGTTTTTGGGTCAAATGAAAAAGTTTCTCCACATTGCTTAGTTTTGAGTTCTTAATGTATATTGCTGTAAATAAATCTCGAAATGTCGGCCAAACATTGTAACCTCCAAAGAAAGTGTCGGTGTTTGCAAATGGTGTGGATTCGATTGGTATACTTACAGCTAATAACCGGTATAATTGTCTGAGTATAGGTGATCATTACAATTACACTGATGCAGTACTTCAAATGGCCAAAAAATTCCGAACCTTGATTGCCTCTCTTGAAATAAAGGACACCTGAAAAAAAAAACAAAATTATTAAAAAAGGTTCATTCCTAAAAAATTATTTCTTCAAACCTACCAAACAGCAATCCCACCATTAAATGATGTAGAATTTGTATAATTATCGGAATGCGAGCTCGCAAAATTCTCAAAAACAAAATATGTAATAGAACGGAAAATTGTTGAAATCCTGATATATGACCATCCGTCTCCTGACGATCTGTCGATAATTGTCGCAATAGGGTTTTAGCTTGATCCAGCAATACAATTTTACCATTATTCAACAGAGTGCTACCATCCGACTTTGTTTTGCTGTTGAAAATGGAGGAGAATGATTTCGATGGTGGTGATTCGGGAAATAATGAAAATAGAGCCTGGCGGAATGGCATAAAACTATGACTCGTATGCTGATCATATTTCATTGAGAACGAGGAATATTCTTGATCACACTCTGCCGTATATCTCAATTTGCCATTATCGACCAGGGCACTGAGGGTCGATATCATTTGGGGATCCTCAAAGTCACACAGTTCAATAACTAGGAAAAGAAAGGAAACAAATTATTAATTTTAATTTCAAAATTTAGAAGTATCAACTTACTATAATCCGCTGGACTATAATGTCGGGGGCACTCCTTTTCGGCATGACTGAGATAGGACACCAAGGCCTTCGGTGAACCCTGATAGACACATTTACCCTTAGCCAAAACGTATACATTATCAAAATAATTAAAAATCGTAGCCGATGGCTGATGTATGGTACACACAACGGTATGACCCCTTTGGGCCAGAGATCTTAGCAGACGTATACATTGAGCCGCAGTCACCTCATCTAAACCGCTTGTTGGTTCATCGAGGAAAAATATTTTCGGATTTGCCACCAATTCCAAAGCAACCGACAAACGTTTTCTCTCCCCACCACTCAAATCATTGGCATTGACATTACGACGATGATTTAAATTTAAACTTTCCAAAATATCACTTATCAATTCCGATTTCTTTTGTTGATGATTCCGTTTCAATTTGAGATCACAGGCAAGATTCATGAGTTCCTCAACACTGAGCAATGTTTGATGATGATCTTCTTGGGTAATATAACAGGAGTGTTTGCGATCTATACTTATTAGGCCTTCAACGCCGGATGTGCTGTGAGGGAAAGGGAGATTAGGGGAAATAATTTAATTGATTGTAAATCTTATTTATAAAACTTACACATATCCCGATATGGCATTTAGTAAACTACTTTTTCCGGCACCAGACGGACCCATAATGGCCGATAATTGGCCATTGCGAAAGCTTCCGCTAACACCTTTGAGAATTTGACGCTCTCCAATCACTTTTACTGGAAATAAAAAGAATACAAAAATTAATATTATTGAGCAAAATAGGCAAATAGGACAGCTTAGGAGTAGGAAGATTTAAAAGATCTGGAATTAAAAAAAAATCTATTTTTCCAAGGGCCCATATGTGGCGTGGATTATTGAAATATTTTCCTTCAGGACCCATATGGGGCGTGGATTATTGAAATATTTATCTTCAGGGCCCATATGAGGCGTGGATTATTGAAATATGTTTCTTCAGGACCCATATTAGGCGTGGATTTTTTAAATAATGTTTTTTCTTTTTA
This sequence comes from Musca vetustissima, assembly GCF_032173495.1. NCBI lineage: Eukaryota > Metazoa > Arthropoda > Insecta > Diptera > Muscidae > Musca > Musca vetustissima. The sequence goes on from NW_026880015.1 coordinate 89,756, forward strand.
CACTATTGACTTCGATCGATAGAATCAGCTACAGCTTGTCTCTCTAAATCAATCCCTTAAATAAATTATACTATCTTTGATCGACATATGTAATCGCCTACATGCTACTGCTGATATTAGGTTCGTTCGTTTACTCAATAATTTGTACGAATTTGTACAAATTATTACAAAATGTTGTTCGTTTACCCAAAAGTCCAGTAAAAGAGAGTGAATTGAGAGAGCAGATTTGACAGTTGTGTTACTGAGTATTTGCAAATTCTTACAAGGAAAATTTACTCAGTAAGAATTTTCTTGTATCATCAGCTGATATTTAATCAGCTGTTTTGTTATGTTTTGTAAACAAACAAAAAATTGTTCTCAAGAAAATTGATTGTTTTGTGAATTTTATATTGATTTTGTATCATTAAATACCAAAATGGATGAAGAAAACGCAAGTATTTAAAAATAAGGTAATACAAGAGTAATTGGCGAACGATTTTTTAGGTTCCAAATCCAAACAAAAAAGTGTGCATCCCTAACATGTCTGGAACACCATCGGTTATGTCCACCCCAATATCAGTTGCAGATACAGGAATAACAGGTCACAACCCTTTTAAATGTTTGTGGGGAACAAACAACATCAAATTTCCGCTTGTTATCCATTTTTCTAATAAAAATGCTGTTTTTTTTCGCGCCAATTTGTTTGTTGTTTTAATCAGCTGAGTCGAAACAATCTTTACTGGATGTTGTTCGTTTACTTTTTGCAGTTTTCTCTCTTGAAAAGGAAAAAATCGTAAAACTCTCTGCAAATTCTTACTGAGTAAATATTACTGGGAAAGTAAACGAACGAACCTATTGTCACGCCTTTATGAACCACATGAAAAATTATCGACCGCTTAAAAAATTGCATAATAAAACTTCTATTGTTCTAAAATTACGTCAAACAAAATATTTAAATTAAATAATAAATAAAACAAAAGAAATCTGTTATTTAATACCTTTTTTTGACCGGTAATATTTTGTAGCCATCAATGGTGCTAACAATCGTAAACATCTCTTAAATGTTAATTCATTGATAATTAAATTTGCATTTTCATGTCATTCGCAAGCATTTGTCACCATAAAATTATAAAACTGCTATAAAATGTTTTGTGCAGTTATTCCTCAACTTCAAGGTCATTGTTATTAATAATAGTTGATATTTTTTGCGATATTGTAGATTAAACTATCATAAATCGATAAGAATTGCAAAGAAATCTACACAGAATGTTGGCTATTTGCAGAATATGGCGGGAATCGGCTGGCATTGTTTATGACATGCAATGAAATGAAAGAACAAACTCTGCTCTCGCTCATTAATGCATGCAGTTCAATTGACATGATACTGCTTCTCTCTCAGCTCAGCTGACTCACTCTGTCGTGCTCTCTCTTTTGCCCGTCGTCATTACAAAGAAAAATCAAAACAATGCACGATTTATATCAAAGGCCTTTGATTCCGTATGGCATCAGGGATTATTGTACAAACTGCAGCAGTTTGGTTTTGATTATCAAACCTGCAGGTTAGTAGGTAGTTTTCTAGCTGATAGATTCTACAGGGTGAAGGTTGGTGAGAGACTCTCTAGTCGGAAACCCCTTCTGGCAGGCGTACCCCAAGGATCACTCCTCGGGCCGATGTTATATAACATCTACGTCAGTGATATGCCACAACCTCCTCATGGAGGGTTAGCATTATCTTATGCCGATGACGTGCTTCTGGCGTTTACAGGTCCACTGGCTCGCACAGTGGAAGCACAGCTGAATGATTATCTTGCGATCCTAGATAGGTTCTTTACCTTATGGGGTCTAAAGATTAATGGCGAAAAGTGCTCGGCTATAATGATAACGGGTAGCACACGATATATTTTGCCAAGTTATAGGACCTACCGTCCGGTCCTACAAATTGGTCTTAATATCGTGGAGGTAAAGGACAGGATAAAATACCTGGGAGTCATTTTTCATCAGAAATTTGACTTCAACAGGCATATAGATTTTATCCTGGCTAGAGCAAAAAGGGTCTTCTTCAGCTATCACGGCTTGTTGAAGATGCGCGGCGGGCTAACTCCCGAAGTAAAGCTGCTGATATATCGACAGATTATCCGGCCGATAATTGCCTACGCTTTCCCAGTCTGGTATGACATCTCGTCACACCAGATGGAAAGGCTTAGGAAGTGGGAGCGTAGGGTTCTGGCTACTTGTGTAGGCCTAAGTGGGCTCGCATATAGCCAGGACGGAACTATCAGACGGCATTCTAATAGAGCCATCTATGATAGGGCAGGAGGTGAGAGAATTGACAGGGTCCTGATTACAGGTGCACTGGAATTCTTAAGTAGGAGTGACGGACTGCAAAATAGGGCGGTGGAGGATGCCTTGCGTTGCGACCTAGACGCAGAAGGTCTCAGAAGGTGCCGGTACCTACCCCCGGGTGCCCTGTCCCAGCTTCTGCAGCAAGATATGCTGTACATCGACGGTGAGTTGCTGTATTACCACAGGAGACGGAATACATACAACCTCGATGATATTGTATATAATAATGCGCAGTAGTTGATCACATTGGAACTTTGTCTTCCATAGCACAATGTGGTCAGCCTGTGCACTGTAAATATTGTAAATATGTATATAGTAGTTTTTAGTTTTAGTTTTAAGTATTTAGTATTAAGTTTTTAGTTTTAAGATAAAAAATAAGTAAGCCCATTTTTTAATATTGGATTTTTTGGGGCAATTTTTGTTTATGTTTCCTTTTGGATTTTTGGTAAATATGTACTAGTGGTTAACCCACAGTTAAACTTTGTATTTTAGTTGTAAGTAGCGAGTAGCCACATAATATAAGATTTTAGTACAGTAAGCCATTTCTGTTAGTTCGTAAGATTTTATACCAAATAAATATGGCCATAGGCAAAAATTGAAAAAAAAAAATAATTGCACGATTTATATTACCACCAATAACGGCAACAATAATAACAACAACAACAATGTATGCAAGAACATGATTTGCATTACCGCTAATAATGGCAATAATAATAACAACAACAACACAACAATGTATGCAAATGTATAACAAAATCACAACACTCGGTTTTATTGTTGCTGTTGTTGTTAAGCCACAAGACCGACCAACAACAACAACATGAAAAGGCTTAGCCGATAATTACATCGTCCATTGTGAAGATGATGATGATGCGTGTGCTGTCTGTTTGATCAAAGGTAAAATGCATGCAAGTGCAAGATCATTTACACAACAGAGACACACACATACGTACATACCTACATAAATAAATAAAGAACATGCACAAAAATAGAACAGAGTTCTTTCAGCATATGACACAGAGATTGAGGTGTATAAACAAAAGAAGAATATGAAGGGAGGGGATAAAGAGAGTTGAGAGTGAGTGCGAATAATGAGGTTGGCTTGGCAGTGTTGATGGGGGGTTTCTTTATTACAGTATATTACAGAGTTTTTGTGATGATTTAATAAAATTAAAAAGAAAAATAAAAGATTATATAAAAAATTAAGGGGTTTATTATAAAAAAAATAAATAATTATATTTATTGGTATAAGAAATAAATAAATATATTTAAATTATTTCTTCAGACTTTTAATGATGTGTTATTGAGAAGAAGAATATACTTGGGTTATTATTGAGGGAGAGAGAGTCCTTGTCTAATGGGGTATTATGTACGGTTTACACAAGGTGAATTTGGAAGTGTTGGCTAACTTTTAAATGAAAAAAATACATTTTAAGCATAGGTGCCCATCAGTATACTTTAAAGTAGCTGCCTACTCACACGCATTGTTATGCTCTTTCAGTCAGTCGTTGTTTGACAGGCAACGAATGAACACATACTGGGGTGCGCGCACGACGTCGTGTCCGCAGAACTAGAAAATCAACGAAATAACACTTAGGGATAAAAGTGTTTCAGTATATTTGGATTTTTATTTTATTATTCAAAATGCGTTTTGTATGTTTAAAAAATTTTAAAAACAACAGAACAATTTCTGTTTTTTTAAAGAATTAAATATTTGATAATTATCGTAGTATTTAATATTATAATATGATTATTATCTCGGTATATGCTACTTTATAAACTTTATTAGATTTTTATGACATATACACTTTGTAATTCATATAAAAACATTTTTAATAATGCTTTTATTTTATATAATAACAAAAATTGAATTCATCAATAATTTTTTCCGACCACAAAAATGTACACACAATTTTGTTCAGTACTGTTCTGTTTTCTCTCACACATACTAACGCATTTTAATTTTGGGCACCTATGATTTTAAGTAAAAAAGTAAAAAAAATCATGAAAAAAAGAGAAAAATATAAAAAAATATTATAAGAAAAAATATTATAATAATAATTGAAGGTAATCAAATTTGTCCTTCGAAGTCTTATTGATTAGGGGAAGAGACTTGACTTTTTATTGTGAGAGAGAAAGAAACAATTGGGTTATTATGTACGGTTTACACAAGGTCGATTTGAAAGTTGATCGTTATTATTTAAACAAAAAAAAATATATTTTGGTAAAGAATGAAATTAATTAATAAAAATAATTGTAAAAAAATAATCATATCAATATGACATACAAATATACACATTTCAGAGTTGTATTTTCCTTAAGTTCTTCAATTCCACTTTTCTAAATTGTGCAAATTTCACAAAATTTTGTAAGCCAGTGTAAGTCTGCCATTAAAATAAAAATGCAAAGAAAAGAAGGAAAAAACGAATAGCCGACGAAAGGTAAATTTCATAATGACAAGCCCACCACCACCGCAGCTGATTATAGCACATCTGTTTGCAAGACAAATAAACAAAAAACAAGACTACAGTCCATTAAAAAAAATCTTGTACCTGCATTATTTTTCATTTTGGATAAAGAGATCATTGAACTTGTCAGTGGCGCTCTGTCATTTTATTACAAAGTCAGATGATATTGAGAAGATGAACAAGAAATATACTACTTTCATCATGGTAAGGTAAAAAAATAAATAAATACTGTTTATTTACGGAAATCCCCAAACTAAATAAACGAAAAATTGTGTATATAAAAAATATTAATTTAATTTTTTTTGATTATGTTATTATTTAGCAACTTAAATAGCAGGAGTTTACACAAGACAGATTTCTTGGAAACAATAGTCAGAAATACAACACTGTTTTTTGTATCTGTTTATTTCAATAATTTTTGACGGAAATAGGAAATCAACTTCACGCAAAAAAATACATTAATTTATTGCCGATGCCTCTGCATTTTTCCCCAAGTGACACTATCATCTGTCACTTTGAAAGATGAAAACAATACATTATTTTATTAATTACAAAGATAAACTTTTGTTAACCTATCAACATTGTTGAGATGGGGAACATTAATTTGTTTTATTGTTTTGATTTTTTCTATTTGTGTGATTTAATAATTACATTAAATAAAATTACAATTTCTGTAAATAATAAAAAATCGGACACACACTTGCAAAAAAATAACTAAAAAATATTTATTTAACAAATAAAACGTGTCAACGTTTATATTATTGGCCTGATCATTGTCAGAAGGCAAATAATGTTTTCATTATTTTTTTTTCTGTTCCTCCAAGATTTTATCAATTTCACGACATCATTGTTTGATTTTTTTTCAAAACATTTATTTAGTTTTTTTAAATAGTAAAGTAAATTAATTAACAACAACAATGACTTAAACAAAAATGTTTAACATGTGCTAACAACTCAAATAAGCAGGCAAGTAAGTAATTCCGAAACCTGACCCAGCCTAAGGTTTGTTTAAATTTCTGTTTCCATTTGAATGCATTTTAGCGAAGCGGGGAGAAATATATAGGTAGGACACATTTATATAAATACTATATGGTAATATGAAATACTAACAAAAATAATATTTTTTACTATGCGGTATAAAAACTTGGGTTTTTTTCGGAGAGAACAAAAATACGCAGAATTTTTAATTAGACACAAGATGATGATGCAGTCACATTTGGCGGCATTGATAAAAAATTCTTATGGTGCCAAGTTAGCTCAAGGATAGGCGTAATAAATGAAAATTATTTGATATCTGTGAAGGTTGGGAAGTGCTACCAGGATCAAGGATCTGGAACCATTGATTCAAGTTTCGGCGTGAGTACCATATAACAGGCCATCTAATTTGATATTTTGGGTACTTATTGAGTAAGAAATCCATCTATACCAAAAATGCTGAATATTGACGCAATTTTAAGCGTAGTCCCTATATGAGGGTATCTCCCGAATTTCCATATATTAGGGAGCTTAGGCACGTTTTCAATGAAAATTGCTAAAATTTGGTATTTTGGGTTCTCATTGGGTGGGAAATCTTCCTACCAAAAATTTTTAAATTTGGTCAACTTTTTAGCGTAGCCACCATATAACAGTACCTTCCGAATTTCGTTATATTAGGGAGCTTGGGTACGTTTTTTAACGAAAATGGCTGAAATTTGGTATCTTGGGTTCTCATTGGCTAACACATCTTCCTACAAAAAATTATCAATATCGGTCTACTTTTTAGGGTTGCCCCCGTATAAGGGTACCTCAAAATTTCGATATTTTCGGGAAGTTTGGTCAAGTTTTTCAAACGAATTGGCTGTAATTTGGTATTTTTGGTTCTCGTTGGATATCGGTCCACGTTTTAGGGTAGTCCCCATATAACCATGCCTCCCAACTTTCGGTATTTTTGGGAGATTGGCCACTTTTATTATCCGAATTGGCTGTAATTAGAGATTTTGGGTTCTTATGGGATGGGTAATCTTCATACCTAAAATTATCATAATTGTTCAAATTTTAAAGGTAGTCCACATATAGCGTTACCACTTAAATTTCTATATTTAAGCGAGCTTGGGTACCTTTTCCAACCGAATTGGCTTTAAATTAGTATTTTGGGTTCTCATTGGGTATCATATTTTCCTACCAAAAATTATCGAAATTGGTGGAATTTTTAGGGTCGCCCTCTTTGGAAGTTACTTCCTAAATATCGATATTTTGGCAATTTTGGGTACATTTTTCAACCGAATTTGCTGTAATTTGATATCTTGGGTTCTCATTGGGTTCTCTCAAAAATTAATAATATTCATATTTTGGGTAGTTTGGTCACATTTCTAAACCGAATTGCTTGCAATTTGATATTTGGGGTTCTCACTGGGTTACAAATCTTCCTTCCAAAAATTATTAAAATTGGGCCACTTTTTAAGGTAGCTTCCATATAACCGTACCCTTAAAATTCGGTATTTTGGGGAGTTTGAGCACGTTTTACAACCGAATTGATTGTAAATTGATATGTTGAGTTATCATTAGGTGGCGAATCTTGCTACCAAAAATTATCAAAATCGGTCCACTTTTTCAGGTATCTCCCCTATTGGGGTACCTCCCAAATTTCGATATTTTGGGTTCTTTTTCAATCGAATTGCTTGTAATTTCGTATTTTTGGTTCTTATTAGGTCAAATGTACCTACCAAAAATTATCAATATCGATTCAAAATCACGTATACTTTCCATATAGCGGTACCTCCGATTTTCGATATTTTGATGATTTTGGGCATATTTTTCAAACAAATTAGCTGGAATTTCATATATTGGGTTCTCATCAGGTGTTAAATCTTCCCACCAAAAATTATCGATATAGATCCACGTTTGGTTATAGTCTCCATATAATGGAACCGATTTTCGATTTTCGGTATTTTGGGGAGCTTGGGCAAGTTTTTCAACCGAATCGGCCGTGATTTGATGTTTTAGGTTCCTATTTTGTAAAAAAAATTATAAATATTGTTTAATTGTTTAATTTTTTGAAGATTTCGGGCACGGTTTTCAATCCATCCGTCCGAACTTAAATCTGTTTTTATTTGTTCCTCTCTATTTTTTGAAATACCCAGCCTATTAGTGGTTCGCCGTTTCATACCACCAGCAATTCAATTGAAGTCAATTTTGAGTAGCGAGGAGGAGGAGGAGGGAACTGAAGCATGCTAAATTATGGCTATCATTAAATGAATGAATGCTCCCCAAAACGACCGACTTGACTGAGGGAGTGAAGTGATCATGCGATTACATGAATGAATTCATGACAATACCCTCCCTTTTAATGCTGCTGAGTGTTGTCACGATGTTGTGGCTTCCACAAATTAATTGAAGTGTCAGTTATGAGGTTAATCTCGGCTCAATTCACATAGTCGTCGTTGAGACGTCAAGTAGCTATGACCGGGGCTGGCTGGCTGGCTCGCTGGTTAGCTGACTGTCGGACTATTAAAGTTTAATTAATCTTCCGCCAATGTAAATGATATTGCAAAGCATGACTGTTAAATGTTTTGTTGTTGTTTTTTTTATGGAACAGAGGAGGGTCTAGGTTGCAACCCAGGTTGAGATTTAGTTTGGAGATTATGGAGGGCAGACAAGTCGAGCATATAAACTAGAGGTAATTAAAATTAAAATGTTTCCCAAATAATTAAAATATTGCAAAAAAGAAAAATAATTTTTCTTATTTTGTAAAAAAAAATTATAAATATTGTTCCATCTTTCGGCATCTCCAAAATTTAATTTTTTGAAGATTTCGGGCACGGTTTTCAATCCATTCGTCCGAACTTAAATCTGTTTTTATTTGTTCCTCTCTATTTTTTTAAATACCCAGCCTGTTAGTGGTTCGCCGTTTCATACCACCAGCAATTCAATTGAAGTCAATTTTGAGTAGCGAGGAGGAGGAGGAGGAGGAGGAGGAGGGAACTGAAGCATGCTAAATTATGGCTATCATTAAATGAATGAATGCTCCCCAAAACGACCGACTTGACTGAGGGAGTGAAGTGATCATGCGATTACATGAATGAATTCATGACAATACCCTCCCTTTTGATGCTGCTGAGTGTTGTCACGATGTTGTGGCTTCCACAAATTAATTGAAGTGTCAGTTATGGGGTTAATCTCGGCTCAATTCACATAAACGTAATTATGAAATACTGTCGGACTATTAAAGTTTAATTAATCTTCCGCCAATGTAAATGATATTGCAAAGCATGACTGTTAAATGTTTTGTTGTTGTTTTTTTTATGGAACAGAGGAGGGTCTAGGTTGCAACCCAGGTTGAGATTTAGTTTGGAGATTATGGAGGGCAGACAAGTCGAGCATATAAACTAGAGGTAATTAAAATTAAAATGTTTCCCAAATAATTAAAATATTGCAAAAAAGAAAAATAATTTTGAGTTTGTTTTGTAATTAAAAAAAATATGGAAGTTAAAAAAATTTTTTTTGAACAAAAAAAATTTTGTTTTGTTAAAATATTGCAAAAAATTGAATAGGAAAATAAAAAATACGATTTTTTTTAATTATTTCGAATTTTTTTTTAAATATGGAAAATATTTTTTTTAATTTTTTGATTTTTTTTGAATTTTTTTTTTTAACAATTTTTTTTTTAAGTTATTTGAAAAAAAAAATTTTAAAAATATTTTTTTTTTAAAATTACTTTGAAACATTTTTTTAATTTTTTTAAACTATTTTTTAATATTTTTTTTTACATTTTTTATTCAAATATTCCCATAATAAAAAAAAATTTTAATTATTTCGAATTTTTTTTAAATATGGAAAATATTTTTTTTAATTTTTTGATTTTTTTTTTAAATTTTTTTGAACAAATTTTTTAATTTATTTGAAAAAAATTTTTTTAAAAAAATTTTTTTTTTATTTTTTTTTTTAATTACTTTGAAACATTTTTTTAAAATTTTTTTTGAACTATTTTTTAATTTTTTTTTAAATTTTTTATTCAAATATTCCCATTATAAAAATTATAATAGCTATTATTTTTTATCATAATGCCACATAAAAATTTGCCAATTTTAGCCAAAAAAAAAATTGTTGTTTACCTCAAATGTCAAAATTAGCCAAGCCAGGCTAACTACCCAACCAACCACCGATTGACCAATAGACCAACATAATATTAACCACTTAACAAAAATAAAAACAAAAAATAAAAACTACAGATTTCAACATTCTTTTTCTTGAACTTTTTTCTTCTTGTTGTTGTTTGTTGTTGTTGCAATGCGTTTCTTCATTCAGAAATTGAAAAAAAAAAATTGAAACTTGTTTTTTCCACAACATTCGAAAAATATAATAACTGCCAGCCAAGAAGTGTGTGTCTGTGCAAATCCACAAGCTCTAACTTGCATTTTTAGCCATGATGTTCGGAAACGACATCTAAAGCAGGTGGTCTTATTGCCTGTGTGCCAGCCTACCACCAGGTTGGAATCATCTAGAAAACTTCTAATAGCAAATGTGGCACAAGATACAAAAAAAAAAAATGTGGCCACAGACGACGAAAAAGTAGCGAAAGACAGCCGGTGGTCAGACGACGCTGATGATGATAAACTAATCTCATTGGTTGTAGCCATAGAAGTATCAATAGCGATAGGGAATAAATACTGCCATTGGCGGAACGCATACATCCCTCAGCTATTGAAAATTTTCGGCACGAAGATCCATTGAAAGCCCAAAATATCAAAATTACAAACAATTCGGTTGGAAAACGTGGCCAAGCTCCCCAAAATATCGAAATTTGGGAGGTAAATTTATATGGGGCCTACTCCGAAATATGGGTCAATATTTTTAATTTTTGGTAGAAAAACTTGCCACCCAAAGAGAATCCAAAATATCAAATTACAAACAACTCGGTTGAAAAAACCGGCCCAATATCCCCAAAATATCGAAATTTGGAAGGTAAATTTATATGGGAGCTACCCTTAAAATTTGACCAAAATTGATAATTTTTGGTAGGAAAATTTGCTACCCAATGAGAATCCAAAATACCAAATTACATACAATTCGGTTGCAAAATCGGCACAATCTCCCCAAAATATCGAAATTTGGCAGGTACCTTTATATGGGAACTACCCTTAAAATTTGACCAAAATTGATAATTTTTGGTAGGAAGATTTGCTACCCAAAGAGAATCCAAAATACCAAATTACAAACAAATCGGTTGCAAAATCGGCCCAATCTCCCCAAAATATCGAAATTTGGCAGGAACCTTTATATGGGAACTACCCTTCAAATTGGACCAAAATCGATCATTTTTGGTAGGAAGATTTGCTACCCAATGATAATCCAAAATACCAAATTACAAACAAATCGGTTGCAAAATCGTCCCAATCTCCCCAAAATATCGAAATTTTGAGGTAACTTTATATGGGAGCTACCCTTAAAAATGGACCAAAATTGATAATTTTTGGTATGAAGATTTGTTACCCCATGAAAACCCAAAATACCAAATTACAGGCAATTCGGTGGGAAAAATGTACCCAAAACCCTCAAAATATCGAAATTTTGGAGTAACCCTCATAAGGGGACTACCTTAAAAAGGGGACCGATTTTGATAAATTTTGGTAGGAATGTCTGACACCTAATGAGAACTCACAATAACAAATTACAGGCAATTCGGTTGAAAAATTTACCCAAAACCCTCAAAATATCGACAATTGAGGGTTCAGCTATATGAGGACTACCTTAATAAGAGGACTGATTTTGATCATTTTTGGTAGGAAGATTTGATATCTAATGAGAACACACAATAACAAATTACAGCCAATTCGGTTGAAAAATATACCCAAAACCCTCAAAATATCGAAATTTTGGAGTAACCCTCATATGGGGACTACCTTAAAATGAGGTCCGATTTTGATAATTTTTGGTAGGAAGATTTGATATCTAAAGAGAACGCAAAATACCAAATTACAGTCACATCGATTGAAAAATATACCCAAAATAACAAAAATCGGAGGTTACGTTTAAGGGGAGCTACAACTAAAAATAGACCGATATTCATATATTTTGGTAGAAAGATTTGCTACCCCATGCGAACTTAAAATATCAAATTGCAAACAATTTGGTTGAAAAACGTGATCAAATTCCTCAAAATATCGAAAATCGGAGGTATGCTTATATGGGGACTACCATAAAAAGGGGATCGATTTTGATAATTTTTGATGGGAAGGTTGAACACCTAATAGGAACCTAACATATCAAATTACAGCCATTTTGGTTGAAAAATGTACCCAAAATCCTCAAAATATCGAAATTTTGGAACAACCCTCATATGGGGACTACCTTAAAAAAAGGACCGATTTTGGTCATTTTCGATGGGAAGATTGAACACCTAATGCGAACCTAAAATATCAAATTATAGGGAATTCAGTTAAAAAATTTACCCAAAACCCTCAAAAGATCGAAAATTGAGGGTTCAACTATATGGGGACCTATACGTGATCTTGGACCGATATTCATAATTTTTGGTAGGAAGATTTGATATCCCATGCGAACTCAAAATATCAAATTACAGCCAATTTGGTTGGAAAACTTGCTTAAACTCCTCAAAATATCGAAATTTGGGAGGAACCTTTGTATGGGAACTTTAATAAAATTTGGACTAATATTGATAATTTTTGGTAGGAAGGTTTAACACCTAAGAAGAACCCAACATACCAAATTACAGCCACATCGGTTGAAAAATATACCCAAAATGCCCAAAATACCAAAAATCGGAGGTTACGTTTAAGGGGGGCTACAACTAAAAATAGACCGATATTCATAATTTTTGGTAGGAAGATTTGCTACCCCATGCGAACTCAAAATACCAAATTACAGCCAATTTGATTGAAAAACTTGCTTAAACTCCACAAAATATCGAAATTTGGGAGGAACCTTTGCGTGGGAGCTATAATAAAACGTGGATCAATATTGATAAATTTTGGTAGGAAGATTTAACACCTAAGAAGAACCCAACATACCAAATTACAGCCAATTTGGTTAAAAAAAATGTACTCAAAAACCCCAAAATACCGAAAATCGGAGGTATCGTTTAAGGGTGGGCTAACCTAAAAACTGACCGATATTGATAATTTTTGGTAGGAAGATTCTCTACCCCAAGAGAACCCAAAATATCAAATGACAGCCAATTTGCTTGAAAAACGTTCTCAAACTCCCTAAAACTTCGAAATTGGGAAGGAACCTTTATATGGGAGCTATACCAAAAGTTCGATCGATATTGTTAATTTTTAGTAGGAATATTTTCTACCCCAAGAGAACCCAAAATATCAAATGACAGCCAATTTGTTTGACAAATGTGCTCAAACTTCTGAAAATAATTTGGGAGGTGGAACTATATTGGAGCTACACGGAAATTTAAGTTAATATTTATCTTCATTACACCCTAGTGTATTTATACAAGGAAAAAATATTATTTTGCATATGAACTTACCAAAGTTTTTCCTTTGTTTGACGGTATAGCAGACGTCTTGAAATTCAACATCTTTTGTTTGATTCAACGATGTCAATTCCATGGTGGTGGCCGAGATGATGATGTTGCAGATCGAGGCGATGGATAAGAGGATGGCCGATGTCCGTTGATGACCAGAAAGACGATGACAAAGGGTATAATAAAATACCTGGCAAGCGCAAATGGCAAGAAAGAAAAAGTCTTTTGTAATGGATGAGGGAGATCTGAATTCCTATGAATTCCACTATTTTTTTTAATGGCTTCCAGTAACGATTCGGGTTGAGTGTTGAGATGGAGGAGCCAATTATTATTTTTTATTTGTTGATTTTAAAAATTTTTTAATGGCAGCAACGACGGGACGTGTTTGTGACATTAAAATGCCTGATTAAAACAAAATAGGCCTCACATCATCATCAGCAGCAGCTGGGCGGATTGGCAGCCAGGCTATAATACCATGGGCGTTTTAACAGCAAACTTTTTTGTGAACTTGTTAATAGTAGTTTTTTGTTTCGATTACAACGCCAACACCACAATGTAGTACTGCAAATAAATTAAAAAAAAAAATAATTTTAATAAAAATAATATCATGATGATGGCGATAAAAAAATCTGCAGTTTTAAATAAATCAATTCTAATAGATTATTCGTCATTGTCACATCGGCGCGGCGCGGAATAAATAAATTCAAAGCGCAAAAGTCCAGTAATTTGTTTTAGTAATTAATTTGTCACCATTATTAAGGGAAAATATTGTAATTGGAATTGCATTGGAAAATAGGGATTATTTGATGGCTGAGGGGATTTTTGAAAATCCCAGAATTTCTGCGGGGAAAATCAATTTTTATAGTGGAAGGGAGTTATAATTGAGGGAAATTTATTGAAAAAAAAAATTTTTTTTAATTTAAATATTTTTTTTATAAATTACTGGAGATTTTCAAAAATCCCAGAATTTCCCCGGAATTTTTTTTCCAATATTTTGAGAAGATTTAAACTGAGGAAAATATTGTTATTCCTTAAAAAAATTTAATAAATGAAAATTTTTTGTAAATAATTAGGGATTTTTGTAACATTTCCTAGTAGTTTGAATAAGGAAATTTCTTTCAAATAATATTATTTTAAATAAAATTTAATTAAATGTTTTTTTTTTTTTGTAAATTATTGGGTATTTTAAAAAATCCCACAATTTCCCCGTGAAATCCCTAATTAATTCCCTTATCGCCAACATTGTTCAGTAATGACAAGTAATGTTAATATCATTTCCAATTTCGTTGCCATTATTTGTTTTTAATAAATTCAATACTGAATCTCGATAACACAGCCCTTCTCCAGGGAAATTGATTGATTTCGTAAGAAATAAATGTGGCGGAAAAACAAAACTTTGTTGCACAATGTAAATTAGATTTACGTTTATTAATTTTCTCATTGTGAAATCATTACATGATCCAAACGTAGTGTGAGGAGAGGCGGAAAGGGAGATTGAGGAAATCGAGAGAAGGAGTGTGATCTTCATATGGCAAACTTGGTATTTTTTTTGTTCAGTCACCAAATTCCTGAAGCCATAATTTCCAAAATATTCGGCAGATCTTTACAAAATCACATGATTTAGAAAGTGGAAGATCTAATTTATTAAATTAATATGAAATATGTAAAAGTAGCGAAACAAATGATCATGTTGTAACCAAAAGTTTACAAGTACCTAAAATCTTTAAAACGTGGACATATTTTGCGTTATCACTTTTCCGAACCCATAAGTTGGAAACAAATTAGTGGATGTTATTGAAATAAATTTATTTCAAAAATAGAAAAAGGTATCTTCAAAATATGATAGAATATTAAACTGTAACGAAATAAAGAACTGAGATATGGACAAAAGTTGAATTGTATTTCAAAATTTTCTACGTTGGTTTTTTTTCTGTCATCTGATTCCTGAAGCCATAATTTCTCAAATATGCCGAATATCTTTACAAAATAGCATGATTTTGAAAGAGTTAGATCAAACTTATTAAATAAATATAAAATATGTAAAAGCAGTGGAAAAAATTTCCAAGTTATAGCCAAAAATGTATATGTACCTTAAATTTTCACAATTTAAAATATTTTGCGTCATAACTTTTCAGGACCCATAATTTCGAAATAATTTATAGGATATTATTGAAACAGATTTGTTTTGAAAGCAGAATAAGATATCTACAAAATGAGTTATATTATTTGACTGTATCTGCACAAATAGCTGATATATGGCCAAAAAGCGTACAGTACCTCAATTTGCCATACCTTGGAATTTTTTCTGCCACCGGATTCCTGAAGCTATAATTTCTGAAAAAATTCGTCGGATCTTTACAAAATTGCATAATTTTGAAAGTGAAAGATCTAATTTATTAAATAAATATGAAATATGCAAAGCTAGGGGAACAATTTCTTGAGTTATCGCCAAAAATTTACAAGTACTTAAAATTTTCAAAATTTGAAATAACATGGGAATATTTTGCGTCTTCTGTTTTCGGAGCCCATAGGTTCCGAAATATTTATTGGATATTAATGAAACATCGAAACATGATTTATATTACAAATAGAATAAAATATCTTCAAATTGAGTTATAATATTCCACTGTATCTGTACAAATAGCTGAGATTTTGCCGAAAATTGTACAGTACCTCATTTTACCATACCTTGTGAAATTTTTCTGTCACCAGATTTCTGAAGCCATAATTTTTGAAATATTTGTCGCATCTTGTTAATATAGCATGGTATTGAAAGATACCGATCTAATTTGTTAAATAAATATGAAATATGCAAAGGTAGCGGAACAATTTCTTGAGTTATCGCCAAAAATTTACAAGTACTTAAAAATTTCAAACATGGGAATATTTTGCGTTATCAGTTTTCGGAGCCCATAGGTTCTGAAATATTTATTAGATCTTATTGAAATAAATTTATTTTAAAAGTAGAATAAAATATCTTCAAATTAAGATATATTATTTGACTGTATCTGAACAAATAGCCGATATATGGCCAATAATTGTACAGTACCTCAATTTGCTATTTTTACCAATTTATATGATTTTGAAAGAGGTATATGTAGCGTATTAAATAAATATAAAATATGTAAAAGCACGGAAAAATTCCTTAAGCCAAAAATAACTTTTGAAATATTCGTCGGATCTTTACAAAATGATATGATTTTGAAAGAGATAGATCTAATTTATTAGATAAATATGAAATATGTAAAAGTAGCGGAAGAGTTTACAAAGTTATACCCAAAAATGTACAAGAACCTAAAATTTTCAAAAATGGGAATATTTTGCGTCATCTGTTTCCGGAGCCCATAAATTCAGAAAAACTTATTGGATTTTAATAAAATGTATATATTTTTCAAAGTAGAATAAGATTTCTTCAAAATGGTATACAAAAGTTTAATGTAGCTGACCAAATTCCAAAGTTATAACCAAAAGTGTGTATGTACCTCAAATTTTCAAACATTGGAATATTTTGTGTCATCAGTTTCCAGAGCCCATAAGTTCGGAAATTTTTATTGGATCTTAATGAAATATATTTATTTGGAAAGCAGAATAGGATATCTTGAAAACATGGTATAATATTTAACTGCATCTGATCAAATAACCGAGATATTGGCAAAAGTTGACAAGTACCCAAATTTGCTAAACCATGGATTTTTTCCGTAACTGAGTTTCTGAGGCCATAACTTCGAAAGTATTCGTCGGATCTTTATGAAATTACATAATTTGCAAAGAAATATATCCTAGTTACAAAATAGATATGAAATATTTAAAAGTGTCGGAACAAATTCCCAAGTTATAGGCAAAAGTTTATAGGTACCTCAAATTTGCAAATATTTGAATATTTTGTGTCATCAGTTTCCAGAGCCCATAAGTTCGGAAATTCTTATTGGATCTGAATGAAAATAATTTATTTGGAAAGCAGTGTAGGATATCTTCAAAATGAGGTATAATATTAAACAGAGCTGATAAAATAACCGAGATATTGCCAAAAGTTGAGAAGTACCCAAATTTGCTAAGCCATAAATTTATTCCGTACATGAATTTCTGAGGCCATAACTTTTGAAGTATACATCGGATCTTTAAGAAATTACATAATTTGCAAAGAAATATTTCCTAATAATAAAATAGATATAAAATATTTAAAAGTGGCGGAACAAATTTTCGAGTTATAGGCAAAAGTTTGTATGTACCTTAAATTTTCAAATATTGGAATATTTTGCGTCATCAGTTTCCAGAGCCCATAAGTTCGAAAATTTTTATTGGATCGGAATGAAATAAATTTATTTGGAAAGCAGAAGAATTTATCTTCAAAATGTGGTAAAATATTTAACTGCTTCTGATCAAATAACTGTGATATTGGCAAAAGTTGACAAGTACCCAAATTTGCTAAACCATGGACTTTTTTCTGTAACAGAATTTCTGAGGCCATAACTTCGAAAGTGTTCATCGGATCTTTACGTTATTGCATAATTTGGAAAGAGAGAGAGATCTAATTTATAAAATAAATATAAAATATTTAAAAGTAGCGGAACAAATTCCCAAGTTATAGCCAAAAGTTTTCAAGTACCTAAAATTTCAAACTATGCTGAATTGCATTTTCTCACTTAAACAACTGGCTGAATAGGGCCCTTTCTAGCTGAATATAAATTCTTCTTCGAGGAAAAATGTATCTGAATATTTGCTGAATACATTAAAACAAAATTAATCTTCCTAGTTTTTTTTTTTGTTTTACCCACAACCACAAAACAATGTGGTCACAATACAATTAAGGAAAAGAAAAGTAAAACTAAAAACAACATCGAACGCATCGATTATCTAACCCAAGAATTTCAAGTTGAAAAGAAAACCCAAAACAGAAAAATAAATAAAACAAACAGAAACAAAAAAAAAAATCAATACTATTATAAAATTCGCCAAGTTTTGAGGTCTTCCCCCATAATTTACCGGTTTTTTTTGTGTGTTTCGATTTTGTCCGCTATAATTCTATGTCATTAAAATGTTATGAGCAATCAAACTGGCCAACACCATAGCCAATAATTATTCATGAAAAATATAACTATAAATAATCGGTAAATAAATAATAATTAAATATATAGAGAGAAACAAAATTATCGAAATGGAAAGCATTATTAAAAAGAAGTATGATTATTGGCTAATTTTTAGATAATTAGGGGAATTTTTTTGAAGTGGAATTTCAGTCAGGCTATGTAACATAAAATGAGGGGTTATAAGGGAGAAGAAGGAGGGGTCCAGGGGCTTCTGTTTTGTAATTGAAAATTTAAATTCGCACAGATTTCCATAATCACTAATTTACCTTTAATTATGAAGCATTTAAATCAGTTTTTAAATACTTAGAACCAGTTTATAATTTGAATTGGATTATTGAATAATTTCATTAACACAATCAAGAGTTCATGACGTCTGAAGTATTTTTTTGGAATCGTAATGAATTCAGTTAATTTTGAAAAAGAGAGTGTTATTTTTAAAAATGTTTTATAAGAATTATTGCTAGAAAGAAATATTTGCGGAAATTTTGAATTTTCAAATGTTTGCATATTTTTGGGCAATCATTTTAGGAAAGTACTTATTATATATATATAACTAGGAAAGTACTTATGGCATCTTAATGAATTTGAGAGAAGTATGAAAGCACACTCTCTTAGCTTTGAAATGATATATGTCATTTGGCTCTAGCCAATCAAATACCGAAAATATGGCCAAAAGTTGAAAAGTACTTAAAAATCTTTAAAACATAAATTTTCTCCGTCATTAGGTTCCGGAAGTCATAACTTCTAAAATATTCGGTATATCTTTACAAAAAAGCATTATTTGGAAAGAGGTAGATCTTTTTTATTAGCAAAATATAAAATATGTAAAAGTAGCGGAACAAAGTATCGAGTTATCGCAAAAAGTTTACATGTATCCAGCATTTTCAAATATTGGCAAATTTTGCGTCATCATTTTTCAGAGCCCATAAGTTCCGAAATATTTTCTGGATCTTATTGAAATAAATTTATTTTTAAATCACAATAAAATATCTTCAAATTGAGGTATAATATTTAAATGTAGCTAAACAAATATCGGAGTTATGACCAAAAGTTGATTAGTACTTCAATTATCCACAACTTGAATTTTTTCCGTCAACAGATTCCTGAAGCTATAATTTCTGAAATATTCGTCGGACCTGAACAAAATTGCATAATTATGAAAGAGGTAGATCTTTTTTATTAAATAAATATAAAATATCTTAAAGTGGCGGAACAAATTCTCGAGTTATCGCCAAAAGTTTATATGAACCCAAAATTTTTAAACATTGGCAAAAATTTGCGTAATCCGTTTTCAGAGCCGATGAGGTCCGAAATAATTATAGGATAATGTAGAAATTAATTTATTTTGAGAGTACAATAAGATATCTTCAAAATGGGCTACAATATTTAAATGTAGCTGAAGAAATATTGGAGATATAGCCAAAAGTTGAAAAGTATCCTAATTTTCTACATCATGGATTTTTTCCGTCATCAGATTTCGGAAGTCATAATTTCTGAAATATTTGTCGGACTTGTAAAAGTAACTAAACGAATTCCCGAGTTATCGGTAAAAGTTTATATGAACCAAAAATGTTCAAAGATGGAAATATTTTGCGTCATCAGTTTCCGGAGCCCATAAGTTCCGAAATATTTATTGGATATTAATGAAACAGATTTATTTTGAAAGTAGAATAAGATATCTTCAAATTGAGTTATATTATTTCACTGTATCTGAACAAATAGCTGAGATATGACCAAAAATTGTACAGTACCCAATTTATCATACCTTGGAAATTTTTCTGTCAGGAGCTTTCTGAAGCCATAATTTCTAAAATATTCGGAACATCTTTACAAAATAGCATGTTTTGGAAAGAGATGGATCTAATTTATTAAATAAATATAAAATATGCAAAAGTAGCGGAACAAATTTTCAAGTTATCGGCAATAGCTTACATGAACCGAAAAATTTTCCAATATTGAAATATTTTGCGTAATCACTTTTCTGAGCTCATAAGTTCCGAAATATTTATTGGATATTAATGAAATAAATTTATATTGAATGCAGAATAAGATATCTTCAAATTGAGTTATATTATTTGACTGTATCTGAACAAATAGCTGAGATATGGCCAAAAATTGTACAGTACCTCAATTTACCATACCTTGGAAATTTTTCTGTTAGGAGATTTCTGAAGCCATAACTTCTAAAATATTCGTCAGATTTTTACAAAATCACATGACTATGAAAGGGTTAGATCTAAGTTATTAAATAAATATAAAATATGGCAAAGTAGTGGAACAAATTCTCGAGTTATCGGCAAAAGTTTATATGAACCGAAAATTTTCAAATATTGAAATATTTTGCGTCATCAGTTTCCGAAGCCCATAAGTTCCGAAATATTTATTGGATATTATTGAAATTCAATTTTTATTGAAAGCAGAATAAGATATCTTCAAAATGAAGTATAATATTTAACAACATCCGATGAAATGACTGAGTTATGGCCAAAAATTGTACAGTACCTCAGTTCACCATACTGTGCATTTTTCTCTGTCATCAGATTCCAGAAGCCGTAACTTCTAAACTATTCGCAATATTTTTACATAATGAAATGTTTTGGAAAGAGTTGGATCTAAGTTATTAAATAAATATACAATATGGCAAAGTAGTGGAACAAATTCGCAAGTTATCGGTAAAAGTTTACATATACTGAAATTTTTAAAGATGGAAATATTTTGCGTCAGCAGTTTCCGGAGCCCATAAGATCCGAAATATGTACTGGATGATAATGAAATTTAATTTTTATTGAAAGTAGAATAATATATCTTCAAAATGTGGTATAATATATAAATCTACATGAACCAATAGCTGAGATATGACCAAATGTTGAAAAGTAACTCAATTTTCCAGGCTTAGAATTTTTCTCCGTCATCGTATTCCTGCAGCAACAATTTCTATTATAATCGAAATATTTTTACAAAATGGCACAATTTTGCAAAGAAGACATCCTGCTTTACTAGATAAATATAAAATATTGTAAAGTATTGGAAGAAATTCACGAGTTATCGGTAAAAGTTTACATGTACTTTTTCGATTTCATTGAAATAAATTTTGTCCCAAGTTCAAAACTTTTTTTTCTTCGAGTTCCGTAAATATGTTTACTCTAAAATATTATCGCTATTTTTTCGAATAAATTGTATTTTTCTGAATGGTTTCATGTTCATCGGGGTATATTAATCACTTAAATATGTAATGCGACAATACTCTGGATCACGTAGAGGGTTCAATTGTTTTGCTGATTTTTTTTTTTCAATTTTGTCGTATTGTTTTTGCGGAACACAACACATGCTTTGGGGATTAGAATTTCGTTTTAAAAAAAATAAATCATTGTTATTTTCAAAATGTAAACTGATGTCGAACACATATCAATGTATGTGTTCGGCAACAGTGTATAGATTTTTTGCAGCAAAAAAATAAACGGGTTGATAAGCAGTGCATTGGAGTCAATTGATTTTTTATGGAGACCACGTGCATCGGAATTTAGAATTGAACGCAATTTGATAAAAAAAATAATTTGAAAATTAATTTAATTGGAAATTTTTGGAAGCAAGGAAGGGTCATATATTATCCTAGTGACAGGCTCTCCAAATCCTTCGAATAGTATTCTTTAAAATTCGATACTCTAACCGATATTCTTTAGACCCTGAATTACTTTCTTAGACTTCAGATTTTTACAGTTTTCAAATCCTCTTTGGTACCATGGCTCAACCATGCCCTTTAGCTTCACTTTCCGAGCTGTACGTATTGAAATATATCTTGAAGTATTTCAAAAATTTCCAATACTTTGTGAGATTCTCACACACCAAACCAACCATCCATCTATCCGGCAACAAAGTGAAACTGACGGAAGTCAGTCATCAGACAGAATCATTTGGAGAGAATGATACCCCACCCCTTCTATCACCAATCATCAAATTGTCATTGGGTTAATTTACGATGCCGCATGTTCCGATCTCTGTATGGCTGACTGAATGAATCTGAGTCTGTGTGAATTAATTTATTAATGGGCAGTGCAGTTAATTTTTTTTTTTTACTGGGGAAGACGATTTTGCAAAATAATTATTTGGCAAATCGAAAACAATAGGAGACTTGTTTTTTGTTCGGAGGGTGATAGTAGATACTAGTCTCACAATTAAATCGACCAAAAGAAGAGGAGAAAAAATTAATTACCGAAATTTGAAAAAAAAACTTCCTCCTGTGTTGCAGATTAATTAGAATGTTTGAAAACTAGTTTTGTATCGAATTGTGTTTCAATAACTTGCCCGTTATTCTGCAATGCAATTCTATTGTTATCACAATAAACCTTTGCGGAATTTTATGGGGGATTTTTTTTATTGGTCCTAAAATAATATTTCTATTTGCAAATCAAAAGATGTATAGGGACTTTGGTGCACCATTTACCTAAAATCGGACGAATATATATATGGGAGCTACATCTAAATCTGAACCGATTTAGCACACATCATTCTACACTCAATTAAGTGCGCTGTGCCAAATTTCGTGCACATCGATGGATATATAGGGACTTTGGGGCACTATTTACCATAAATCGGACGCAACTATATATGTGAGCTATATCTAAATCTGAACCGATTTTCATGAAATTTAACACATATCATTCTACACTCAATTCAGTACGTTATGCCAGATTTCGTGCAAATCGAATGATATATAGGTACTTTGGTGCACCATTAACATTAAATCGGACGAAAATATATATGGGAACTATATCTAAATATGAACCGATTTTCATGAAACTTAGCGCATATAATTCCAGACTCAATTAAGTGCTCCGTGCCAAATTTCGTGCAAATCGAAGGATATATAGGTACTTTGGTGCACTATTTACCTAAAATCGGACGAAAATATATATGGGAGCTATATGTAAATCTGACCCGATTTTTTCCCAATTTCAATAGGTTTCGTCCTTGGGCCGAATAAGTGACCTGTGCCAAATTTCATCCAATTCGGATTATAAATGCGACCTGTACTTTGTTTACAATTTAAAATGGACAGACGTACGGACGGACATACATAAATACACAAAGACATAATACCCTGTACCACAGTGTGGTGAAGGGTAGAAAAAAAATAAATTTCAGGCCTCGGAAAAATTTCTTAAAAAAACCTAAGCTTCGAAAAAAATATTTCTAGAAAAATGTCGAACTCTAAAAAATTTTACTTACAAAAATTTTAACTCAAAAAAAAAAACAATAAAAATTCCAGGCTCCGGCTTCAGACTTCTTTAAAAATGCAGACCTCAAAAAATCCACTAATGAAAGGTCTTTGGAAAAATATTACGTAAAAGAGCCAGGCATTTAAAAAAATAGTTAAAAATATCGAGGACTTCAAAAAATGACTAAATTTTGGCCTCGAAAAAATCTTTAAAAATATAAAGGCTTAGAAAAATGTAAAAAATTCAAGCCTCAAAAAAATCAGGAATCAAAAAAATCCAGTACTTGAAATAATTCTTAGTAAATTCTAGGCCTCGAAAAAAACTTTAAAAATATAGAAGCTTTGAAAAAAAAATTAAAAAAAAAATACGACTCGTGTTTATAAGAAGCCGCGCTCAGAAAATCGTTAGAGAAAATTTAAATTCTTAACAAAAAACACTTTAGATTTTTTTAATATTTTTAAGCGTAGATTTTTTTATCAAAAAATATTGCGCTCTAAAATATCGGATTATAGGTCCAACAATTTTTAAAAACGATAAAAATCATAAAAATTTCCTCTATTCCCATTATTATTATTATTTTATTTATTTATTTTTATTTATTTATTTATTTTGTATTTTCCCCAAATTTCTTTTGGAAAAAAAATATCCACATATTATTAATATCCACATATATTAATTTTTTAAATTAAATTTTCTTACAAAAATTCCAGAACTGTCTCTAAAAATCCCTTTATAGATTTTACAATTTGTACATTTTTAAATCCCAACTTTTATTTTCAAATCCTTTTTGATTATCCATTCCACCCTACAATACATCGCTATGCTGCCTGCCTCTTCAAAGTAAATCATGATTGACACATAAACATGACAACAAATACTCCTCCTTAACAAAACAACAAATTTTCCCGGCTGTCTTACTAACAGACATAGGCCAGGCTCCAAGACATGTTTCAGAGGTTTAACCTATTAAGTACCTGTTTGAGTGGGGACAGACGAAAACAACAACAACAAAAAAACAGGAATATTTGTTAATGGCCATAAAAGCAACTAAAACTTATATTTTCTTTTAAGGAGGAGAATGGCAAGAAAAAAACAACATACACAACAACACTACCAACACAAAAAATCCCAATACAATGTTTTCTTTTTTCTGGGGGAAAAGCCCAACGTCAAACCTACCTCCACTCTGTAATTTTTTCTCCGTTTTCCTTTTAAAGCCCAACCTCAAATCACATAACTTTAAGTAGATGTTAGAGAGAGTGTGAGTGGGGGAGAGAGAGAGGGGGGCAGGTTTGTTTATGCTTTCACGGTATTGTATTTTCCTTTTTGTTATTACCTTTGTTGTTTTCTTTGTTTTCCTTTTGGACCTTATTTGTGGTCTGCAGCAATTAATTAGCAATAACACGAACTAACTATTGTTGTAACTTTTTGTCGCTGCTTCTTCTTCTTCTAGAAAAAAACACTTTTTTTAATTTTAAACTGTTTATTATTATTATTTAGTTCTTAATTTTTTCTGTTTTATTATATATTTTTTAATATTTCTCACTAGTACTTTTATTTTCAAACATACACTTTCCGTTATTCTTTTATACTTCTTGTAAAGAAATTGACACAACACGCACTCACTCTTTTCTTCTAATTAGAATGTTTGTTTACGTTTGTCTCTGTTGTTTCTTTCTTTCTATTTTCATTTATTTTGATTTGCAACTAAGTCTTGGTCGTTGTCGATTTTTACCGTTATTTTTCGCGACAAATTTTGCACAACACCGCCGCCACACGTGCGTTCAGTTCAAACTAAAGAAGCCAACTGTCAAGTCAGCTGAAGAATAGCAGCAAACAAACCAAACATCGCGCTGTGTTTTGGCATGCATGAAGCATGCAAAAAAACAAACACAGCAACACAACAACCAATAGACCGAGAGCGACAACGGCCAACAACAGTTGCTGGCAGAGTTGCCATGTTGAATGTGATTGATAAATAAAAGGAGTTAATGCAGTGGTGGGCATAACTACGTGAGAGTAAATATAGGTGAGCGTAACTGAGAATCCATCACAGAGAAAAAAAATGGCTGAGAAAAAGAAAACAAATGAGCATCAATGCAGTAAATATCATGCTCATAATACTTGCATTGGCATTTGTATGTTACTCTCCCGAGCCTATGCAAACGGCAAATCTAAAGTGAGTGAGCGAATACGCGGGGTTTGTTGTCGCGAAAACGTAAAGGGCTGAGCAACAATAAACAGGCTCAGTTTATCCGTGGTGAGATCGGTTTTAGTGATGCATATGTTGAAATTAAAGTAAATAACGTTTATTCCCGAGAAAATATTAATCATAATAAAAAATAGAATGTTATTACTTTGCGAAAAAGTATCTGTAGAAAATTTTAAGTGTTACTGATCATTTATTTACCGGGGACAGTGTGGAATTTTTATGTTTCAAATCCTTTTTTTAGATGTTTGGCATAGCGTACTGAATTGAGTCTAGAATGATGTGTGTTATGTTTCATGAAAATCGGTCCAGTTTTAGATATAGCTCCCATATATATGTTCGACCGATTTAATGTAAATGGTGCATCAAAGTCCCTATATATCTCTCGATTTCCACGAAATTTGGCATTGTGTGCTAAATAAGGTCTAGAATGATGTGTGTAAAATTTCCTGAAAATCGGTTCAGATTTAGATATAGCTCCCATATATATTTTCGCCTGTTTTTATGTAAATAGTGTACCAAAGTCCCTATATATCTTTCGATTTGGACGAAATTTGGCATAGCGTAGTGAATAAGGTCTAGAATGATTTAGATATAGCTTCCATATATATGTTCGACCGATTTAATGTAAATGGTGCCCCAAAATCCCTGAATTTTTTATGAGCTATTCGAAAAATGTATGTTTTAATTCTAAGACGAGGATTTTTTTTAAATTTTCTAATAAAAATTTAAAAAAAATAATTTTACGTCTTGAAAAAATATTCTTAAAAAAATCCAAACCAAATTTTCAAAATTATTCTTTAAAATACGTAACATAATTCCTTTTTTTGTTTCTTGACATAAAATTTGTATTCCTATTCTTCGCCGACAACCTATTAGAATTTCAAATAATTCAGAAAAAAAAATAATTGTATCGAATAATTTACATTTTTACCTTGACACATAATGCCCCGGCAATCAATGTTTCAGTCAATGGCTATGTTTCAATTTTGTTTTTTTTTAATTTTTAATATTGGTTTCTAAATGATTTTTTATTAAGTTGTTTTTATTTTGAAATAATAAACAATAATAGTAATTTCTATGTATACAAAATAATTCGGTTTCCTTTTGGAAAATTTTTTCCACACACAAATTTGCAAAAAAAAAATTCGTATCCTTATCAGTAGTTGCTGCTGATGCAGCAATTTCATGCATGCCGACACAGACATTTTGTATTTAATGAATGCCAAGTTCAAGGCTTGCCGATTGATTGTAAATGACGGCTGGAAAAATCATATCAATATAGTTTCAAAAAAACAAAACGTGACAATAATGGGGTTTAAAGTGATTAGAAAATTTAATATTAAAAAATAAAATTCTTTAAAAACAAATTTTGATATTTTCCCTTAATTAGAAAATATTAAAATGTTTAAAAAATATTTTATAATTTCTCTTAAAATATTCTTGCATGTGGCTGTGTTATTAAAAATCCATGCCTTTAACTGTTTAATATTTTATTATTTGAAATATTCTTTAAGATTTCTTAATAAATTTTTAATAACCCTTCCCTTTTATAATTTTTTTTTCAGAATTATATCCTTTAAAAAAATCCTTGTTTATATCACTAAAAAAACTATACAATTTTCCTATTATTTTTTTTAATATTTTAATTTAAAAATATTTCATTTAAATTAATCCATTTATTACCTAAAGACTGCTGTTTAATGTGTGAAACACCCTGTTGTTGAAATAACAGCGCCATCTAGTGGTGAATAGCAATGACAACATAAGTAGCAACACAACAGTAGATGACTGTCATATGACAACAAACAAAGGCATGATTAGGATTGATAACGGTAATTGAATTAGACGTTGTTATTGTAGCAGGCCTATTGCTTTTACACAATGGTGTGAGGTGACAGACGTTGGCCGAGTAAGACTCGGGTCGTTTCGGATCGTATATCCCTCGGCGCGGGGAAACGACGTTGTTATTGTCATTGTTCTTTTCATTAACAAGAACAACAACAACAAAATTCTTTGCATGGCAAACACAACAGTTAAGCATCATGCCTACCATACAATAACAGTACATATGTGTGACAGAGAGGGAGAGATAGAGAAACCCCCATGAGAAGAGCAAATGTGTGCATGCCGGAATTACTGTTATTGAGAGACCAACATTAAATGTGATATTCTTTTATTATGTCAACAGAGATAGAAAAAGGGATTGTGTGTGAGAGAGAGAGAGAGAGAGAGAGTAACACATATGAGATGAGCTAATGTGTGTGATAGAATGCCGTTATGAAGAGTTCGTTGTTTACTTACCATTTTCAAGAGCGAATCAGTGCATGATTGAATTGCTGTTATTGAGAGCCCCGTTATGTACTTACCTGTTTACAATGACAACATCAAATGTTTGTGATATACTTTTATTATGTCAACAGATATAGAAGAAGGGAGTGAGAGAGAGAAAGAGTAAATAACACCAATGAGAAGAGCTAATGTGTGTGATAGAATGCCTTTATTAAGAGCCCGTTGTTTACTTACCTTTTCACTGTGGCAAAATTAAAAAAATGACATCAAATGTCCTTGTTTAATTTGTCAACAGATAATATATCTGTATATTTAATTTTATATAATATATATTATATATTATTTAAAATAATAATAATAAAATAAAAACTATAATAATTTATAACAAGTAAAAAAAGAGTACTACCCAAAAGCAACAAAATAAATTAAAATTAAAAAAAAAAACAAATGATTAAGAATTTACAAACAATTTTTTCTAAATAACAGTTATAATTGAAAAAACATAACAAATATGAAGAATATATGAGATAGAGAGTGTTTTGAAAGAGAAAGAGATATAGAGAGCAGCAATGAGGCATGTATCAGTTCCAGTTTCAGTTCATTTAATGAGATGAGAGTCTTTTTCTTCTTCCTTCCACTATTATTATTTTTTAAATAGGTTTACTTGGCTAAGTTCTAGTTAAGGCATGAAATGCATATTGTTCGATTAACGAGATGTGAACTATAAAATATGGCAACACTGTTCGACATTTGAGGCCGTTGAACTACGTGGTTTTGTATTACTATAATCATTGGTCTGAAAGAAAGAAAAACAAAAAAAAAAATAAAATAGACGATAGAAATATAGTATGAGAGATAGAAAATAAAGACAATATGCATACATATGAGATATTAAAAAATAAATGTGGTAATGCGAAAATATATAGCATGATGAAGGGTACTAATGTATTAACTCTCTATGATAACTGTCAGTCAGAGAGAAAGTTTTTTTTTTTTGAAATGAAGAGTTTTTCTCTCAATATTTATTTAATTTAAAAGAAATAAAAATATGCTTCGTACCGGAACCCTCAAGTATCGTCTATTACTCGAAAAAATTTTTTTTCGATTTTCCTATTAAAATTTTGAAAAGTTTTTTTTTTACTTCTCGGCTTAGGGAACATGAGAAATACATTGTCTGTCTGACAAATGTCAAGGGTTTGTCATTTTTCATAAGGTGATATTGCAAACAAAAAAAAATGTGGTTTCTCAAATGTAATTTTTAATTAAATTTTTTTATTGTATAAAATGTTGAATAGGAAATTAAAAAAATCAATGATATAGAAGGAATAGAAAGCGATTGCTCCTACTTAAAGATGAGCGTTTAAAACCTAAAATTAAAAAAAAAAAATAAAATTCAAATTAAATTAGAAAAAAAAATAAAAAACAAATAAAAACAAATAAAAAATTTAACAAAAATTAAAAAAAAACGAATAAATTTAAAAAATAATCACATACAAATTAAAATGATTCCAATAATAATAATAAAATATTAATAAAAAACATTTCAAAAAGGACGAATATTTTACAAATATTAGACCGTGATTAAAAAAAAAAATATTTTTATAAAAACTAAAGAGTTGGATTTTATTACAAAAGCTATTTTACATTTTTTTAAAGAAAATATTCTCTTTAAAAAAACCCTAAATTTATAAAAAAATCTGAGCAAAAAACATTAAAAATAGATTTTTTCTTTTGTCTAATTCAGAGCTGATATTTTTAGCGAAAATATTTTACAAATCCAAGGCTGATAAAAACGTTTTTTTTTTAATTCAAAATGAGTGCGGATTTTTTTTAAATTGATGATTTTTTTAAAATGTTTTTTTTTAAGAATCCCCGCTTTTAAATAATTTTTTATATTATTTTTTCTCATAAAAAAAGGATATTTTTTCAAATATAAAATGAGCGCGAATTGTTTAAAAATTTTTTTTTAAGATCAAATCCGAATGAAATATTTTACAAGTCCAATCAGAAGTTTAACAACCTTCTTACAACAGTTTAAAACAGTTTTTTTTTAAATTCAAAATGAGTGAGAAATTTCTTTAAATATTTTTTTAAAGATCAAATCAGAATTCCAATTTTTTTTTAAATGAGATTTTTAAGGATCCCCGCTTTGAAATGATTTTTTATATAATTTTTTTTTATAAAGTATTTTTTTTTCAAATTTAAAATGTGCGCGAATTGTTTAAAATACTTTTTTAAGATCAAATCCGCATGAAATTTTTTACAAGTCCAATCAGAAGGCTGTTAAAAAAGATAATAGCGGGTATAGATAAAAACCGTTTCTTTTTTAATTCACAATGAGTACGATTTTTTTTAAATATATATTTTTAAGATCAAATCAGAATTCAGATTTTTTTAATGAGATTTTTTAAGGATAAGGATGATTTTTTATGTTAATTTTTTTATAAAGTCTTTATATACCCCATATGGGGTATATAAAGACTTTATGGGTCTTGGGTCTTTTTATACCCCATGTGGGCTGTATAGAGACCATAGGTCTTCATATACCCCATATGGGCTGTATAGAAACCATAGGTCTTTATATACCCCATATGGGCTGCATAGAGACCATAGATATTTTTCAACACCTTTTAGGTGAAAATTTTTTCGGGACCTATCAGAGTCAAAAATCCCTTTAAAATTGATTTTTTTAAACAAGGTTTATCGCAGGACAATTGGAGCCTAGAAATAATCATTCTTCTTCTGTTGGCTGATACCCTAAGAATTATAATTCAGCATTAGTAGACCCTATTTTTCCTCAGAGTAGTATACCTGAAGAGCCTCCTCTTTCACACATGTCCCGAAGATTTTTATTCTTATGTATTTGTATGTGTGTGTTGGTAACCAATTTTGCAAAATTTTTTCCAAATAAGAAATTTGTAGTACACTAGACTTTTGGTTTTTTCAGTTATATTTTTATTTAGACTATTTTCTTTCTTACTGTTGTTGTTGTTGCGGTAATATTATTTTACTTCATTTTAATAATAATTCATGTTACGAATAGTTAGCCGTATTTTTTTTCTATAGATATATATTTTTGTTTGTTTCAATAAATAATGTTGTTGTTGTTTTACAATTTGCATTCAATAAAGAGTGAGAGAGAGAGTTTGAGTATTGTGGCGAGGGGATACAATACTATTATTTTACTTTTTTTTAAAAATACAAACTAGTTTGTGTTACAGTTTGTAAAAAAGGCGGGAATAAAAACAAAAAAATAAATAGAAATTGGAGGGAGGAGAAATAATAAAAAAAACTAAAGAAAATAATTTGTTTACAGGAACTTTGTTTTAAAACAAATATGGGACGGTCTATTTTTTTGTTGGGGGAGGATTGAAAACATAATTTTAAATCTTGCCTTTTATATAACTATATAATAATATACTATAAATTACAATATATTTTTTAATTTGTATTTATAGTTTGGAATAGAGTTTGGAAATGCCGCCATCATAATGGAATTTTTTTCTATATTAAATTGCATTTCTCTATTAGTTATCATTTTGTTACTTGCTTTTTATTTATTGCCAATGTTGTGGGTATTTTTCATTTTTGGTTCTATAATTCATTCATTTCAAAATGGTGGTAAAATAAAATAAATTTCAATTTATTTTTTTATATAAATTTCTTTATAGATGCTTACTAATTTTTGTTTAATCTTTTCTGGTTTACAAAAGTCAAATACTTTTGGGGGCAGAAACAAAGAAAACCCAAAAATCAAGATAAAACATGAGTTTTTAAATTAATTTACCCATTTAGCAAGAATGTCCTGTAACAGAAAAAAACCAGATTAAATACCAAAATATGAAAAAAGTATTTAAAAAAATCTCTAACCTTCATATCATCCATTTCCTCTTCCGAAGATGAATGCGACAAACCATTGTAGGTTTTGAAGGTAACATTTTTCATAAAGTTCTTCAAATAGCTAGCACTCAATTGGCCAAATTTATAGGGTACAACGGGATCAAAGTCACCATGGCATTGGAAAATCTAAAAAAAAACCAAATTAAAAAAAAAATCATAAAAAACAACTACAAAAATCAAATCATTTTTCTCTTACCGGTATTTCATCGGAATTTGTTTTGAGCCCAGGGAATTGTTTATGCAATGGCAGCCAACAGGATAGAGCCACAACACCGGCCAGCGGTTTGTTGTAGGTTAGGGCCGAGTACAGGGCCAAGGCTCCACCTTGTGAAAAACCCCCTAGAACAATACGTTCAGCTGGCACCCCTTTTTCAATTTCGGTATTGATCATGGTATGGATATTCTGTGAAGCTTGCTTAATGCCTTCCTCATCTTCAGGGCCGGAAATATCCAAAGTTTTTAAATCAAACCATGATGGCATACGAAAACCAGCATTTAATGAAACGGGTTGTGTTGGTGCCGTGGGGCAAACCACTTTCATGCAGGCTGGACGTATGGCAGCCAAAGCACTGCTCCAACCATGGCTGAAAGGAAAAAAGAAAGCAACGTTAAAAATAGGTAAAATAAAGAAATGGGAATAATATAATTCTATGAGAGACCTCATAGAGAATTTCTAGTCAATTAGCGCTTCATAGAGATTTTCTATTTATAGGAAAACTACAAGAGGTCAAAGAGACTATATAGACCACATTGGCTGTATAGCGACCATAGGTCTTTATATACCCCATATGGGCTGTATAGAGACCATAGGTCTTTATATACCCCATATGGGCTGTATAGAGACCATAGGTCTTTATATACCCCATATGGGCTGTATAGAGACCATAGGTCTTTATATACCCCATATGGGCTGTATAGAGACCATAGGTCTTTATATACCCCATATGGGCTGTATAGACACCATAGGTCTTTATATACCCCATATGAGCTGTATAGAGACCATAGGTCTTTATATACCCCATATGGGCTGTATAGAGACCATAGGTCTTTATATACCCCATATGGGCTGTATAAAGACCATAGTTCTTTATATTCCCCATATGGGCTGTATAGAGACCTTGGGTCTTTATATACCCCATATGGGCTGCATAGAGACCTTGGGTCTTTATACAGCCCAATTGGGCTGTATGGAGACCTTGGGTCTTTTTAAGAACCAATTGGTCAGTATGAAGTCATTGGGTCTTTATAAGGACCAATTGGTCAGTATGGAGTCATCGGGCCTTTACAAGGACCAATTGGTCAGTATGGAATCCTCGGGTCTTTATAATGACCATTTGGCCTTTATGGAGTCCTCAGGTCTTTCTAAAGACCAATTGATGTTTATTAAGCCGAAAGGGGTCTGCATAGACATAGAAATATATTTTTTTGCTTCCTTTCCGCACAATCCAAAGTTCAATCTTGATAAGGAAAATACTGGCCGCTTAGAATAACTTTAGGTCTCTGTTTTACATCATGTACATACATACATACACACCACAGATGCTTTGTGATGACATACAAATAAAATTGATTAGATTATTTTTATATAGAAATAAATGTCAAAGTAATACAATTATTAACACTCTACATACCCAGTATCGCCAAGACCATGCATAAATATCAACTGTAATTAGAAGAATTGGCATGAGAAAAAAACAGTACGAAACAGAAAAAGAAAAGGGTGGGTAGGTGGTTAAAAAAAATGACATTAACCTTGTTATGGTTGGTAAGGTTCGTTTGTGGGAGGAGAAGGAGGTGGACCGACAAAAAGTCAATAGTATTTGTAAAAAGAAACTTACCGTAGCCGTATGTTTGGCTGTAGCCTCTATAATAACGGGTGCAATGGACATTGTGTGGACTTGCTTTTCGAATTGATGGGGAGAAATTGGTTAAAAAGAGTTCTGACTGGCTTCCTAGTATTGCTTGTTGTTGATTGTGTGTGATTTTTTTATCTCTTATGGATCCAGGTACACTTTTTTTCTTTTGCTCACACCAAATTGTGGCTCTGCTGCTGATAATGTTCAATGCTATGCAAATCACAACACGTTATAACTACAATAAAAAAACAAAAAAATTACAAATTATTAATCAAGTTTTTTCGTGATTTAACCTAAAGCGGTCCATAATTAATAGTTCTCGTACGCCACCAGGGCAAATTTATGTGCAAAATTGATTTGGCTTATGAAAGAACTTCGAGACATGTTTAGGCATGTGTGCAAATGCACTTCTTTTGCTCATAACTTGTTATTTATTAATAATTAATGACTTTAATTAATTGTGTATTGTTTAATTAATATTATTTATTGTTTTTTTGTAATTATTACCTATTTATTTTTTGTTAAAAATCTTGAAATTATTGCCGAAAAAATTGGGGTAATTTTACTATCTGCATCAGCTGTGTGACAGTTGCTGTCACAGCTCTACGTCATGGCAAAGGGGATAGATGCTCTAATCATGACGCCCAGCGTTTGGAGTCAGTTGTAAGGGGTGCAACGTGTATGAAAGCGTATGACAAGTGGCAGACAATGGACTTTTCAGTAGAAAATTCATGTTTTTGGATTATTTAAACATTTTTTTGTGGGTTTTGAGTTATTTAAAAAAATGTATATAATAAAATGGATGTTTTTAATTATTTAAAAACTATTTTTTTTATTTTTTATGTAATTTAAGGCATAAAAATGTAAATAATGAGTGAGAAATAAATATGCATTAAAAAATGTACGACCAAATTTGAGATTTTTGAAAAAATGTTTAAAAAAACCAGCACACGTCTTATTGGACCTTCGAAAAATGTTCATTAAAAACTACAGACTAAAGGGTCCAACACCTTAAAATTAAATCCAAACCCAGTTCGGCTGGTTGAAAAACAAAAAGATTCTTTAAAAAATCGATGCTATTTTAAAGTTTTGAATAATAGTCTTTAATTTATTAAATGCATTAGTTTAATTAATTTCAAGAAAAAACTAAAACGAATTTCAAAAAAAAAGAAAACTAAAAATACTCCATTAAATTATGGCCACCATTCTGCCGAAGTTATTTCAAATCTTCCTCGACGCGCGTAAATATTTCACAACATTTTGCAAAACGATAAAGTTCCAGCGGATTTAATACCCTCGGTTGTTGTGCCTTTTTCTTTAATTCCATTAGCCTCAGCTTCAATTGCAAGGTCAAAGATTTACGCAACTGCGTCATATTGTACAGTTTCAAGATCATTTGTGACCGTTGGGTATTCAGCAGTGGAGACGCATCATCATTGACAGTTTTCGAATTCTTCTCTTCATTCTTTTTGTCATCATTTTTCATTTCAGAATTTTTGCTTTCATTTTCATCATCATTGTTCGAAATTTTATCAATTTGATATTTCAGTTCCATTTCCCGATATTTAAGGTTATTCAAAAACCAAGTGGTGGCCAGCATTGCTACCGAAACACGAATAGCAGCAAATTCGATATGAAATTTTGATGCATTATTTAGAGCTGTTTTTAGAAAATCTTCAAATTCTTTATTCGCCTTTTCCATTTGGCTTTCAATGGTTTTCTTCACGGTTCTCAAATCCGACATTTCCATTTTTGAGGTAAAAATATTTTATTTTTTTACTTTACTTAGAACGTAGCGATTACAACGAAGCTCGCTGTTAAATGCAGTTTCGAGAAATGATTCACAGTTGGAATCTGGGTATTGATAAAGGGGAATTCCCATATTTCTCAGAGTGTGAGGGAATTTATTTACAGGGTGACACAGTTATGACAAAAAATAATTCGTGACTGTGGCAACATTTGTAATAGCCATGACAAGTTCGAGGGTGACACATCGAAACAATCTATTTCAACGTAAAACGATAAATTTTGGTTATAACCTACACAAAAACCCGAAGAACCGGTTACAAGACCTAAAATGTTATATGAAATATGTTTAATATATTTAACAACTCATAATAAAAACAGAATAGTAGCAAAAAACAGCATATTAAACCATACAAAAACTTTGAATCAAATAAAAAACCGAATAATCGGTTCCAGAAAAAACCGAAATTTTAAACGAAAATTTTCAGTTTTGTTTAATTCGAAAGCCCCAAACAAGAATTTCAAAAATATTACCAAAAAAAGTTGGAAACATTGCAATAACCGACAACAAAAAACCGAATAACCGGTTTAAAAACCCACGATTTTATAAACATTTGGAAATTTATAAAACAAATCATAATGAAAAAGTAATCCTACTAAAAACTACTAATGAATCCATTTAAAAACACTAAAAAAATGCAAAAACCGAATAATCGGTTCCAGAAAAACTGAGATTATTGAATGTAACAACTCATTTTTCGAAAGCCCCAAGAAAGAATTTAAAATATATTACCAAAAACATCGGAACCTTTACAATAACAGACACCAATAAAACCGAATAACCGGTTTATTTATAAAACAAATCAAATTGATAAATGTAAGACTAGCAAGAAAACAGTAATTTATCTATTCAAAATCACGGAAGCAATACAAAAAACCGAATAACCGGTTCCAGGAAAACTGAGATTTTTTGAATGTAACGACTC
This sequence comes from Musca vetustissima, assembly GCF_032173495.1. NCBI lineage: Eukaryota > Metazoa > Arthropoda > Insecta > Diptera > Muscidae > Musca > Musca vetustissima. Next base: position 126,311 of record NW_026880015.1, read on the forward strand.
GTTTTTATTTAATTTGAAAGCCCCAAGAAAGAATTTCGAATATATTACCAAAAAAAAAAATCGGAAACATTACAATAACCCACACCAAAAACCGAATAACCGGTTACATAACCTACGATTTTATATAAAATATTGTCAATTTATTTAACAAATCGTTATGACAAATGTTATACTAATAAAAAACACCGATTAAACCTTCCTAGAATACTGAAAACAAATAAAAAACCGAATAACCGGTTTTAGAAAAACGGGAAATTTTTTGACAAAAAATCCGATTTTAATGATATATATAACTTTTGTAACATTCGGAACCGAATGGCTACCATAAGCCTATAAAATATTCGAATAATTATAATAAAAAAAACGAATAACCGGTTATAAAAATTTCTGATTTTATATAAAATTTTGCAAATTATTACACAAAACGTAATGAAAAAAGTAATACGACTATAAAATACCAACTATCTCTTTCCAGAGTGCTGAAAAATAAACAAAACCGAATAACCGGATCTAGAAAATCCGATTTTAAAAACGATGTTTTATTTTTGTGTTATTCTATACCCCTATAGACCCAAATAGCTACGATAAACCTATAAAATATTCGAACAACTTGAAAAAACCGAATAACCGTTTATAAAAACCGATATTTTTGTATAAAATATTGCCAATTTATTTAACATATCGTAATGGAAAATGGAAAATTGAATAACCGGTTATAAAAAACCGGATTTAAAAATAGTTTTTTCATATTTTTAATTCGATACATAAAACATTCGTATATTGTGAATAAAAAAGCGAATAACCGATTATAATAGACCAAAAACCATGGAATTACATAAAAAACGTTGTAAAAACCGAATAACCGGTTACCTAATATATATATATATGTATATATATATATATATTTATTTGAATTACGTTATGTTAGTTCTAAGTTGGAGTTTTGCAAGAACTCACGAGAAACAGGAATTACATAAAAACATCCCAATACAAAACCCGAAAAACTGGTTCTATGAAATCGTGTTTTTTTAATAAATTTAAATAAAATGTCAATTTTTTTCAAGAGTGTTAGGAAAGAGGTGCTGAAACCTGGGATTTTTTCGCAGTTTCTTTGGATTTGTGATATTTTATTGTCGATGTGTCACCCTTTAAGTTGTCAAGACAATTACAAATGTTGCCACTGCCACAAATTATTTCTTGTCATAGCTGTGTCACCCGGTAAATAAATTCCCTACGCTCTTTAAATATGGGAAAACCCGTTATCAATTCCAGGAATACAACTGGGAATCATTTCTTAAAAGGGCATTTATCAACGCTTTTCAGTGCATTCGCTTCGTTCGCTTCGTAAAGTAAAAAGCCTTTCACCTCGGGAAAAAATGTCGGATTTGAAAACCGTAAAGAAAACCATTGAAACTCAAATGGAAAAAGCGAATAAAGAATTTGAAGACTTCATAAAAACAACTTTGAATAATAAATCGAAATTTCATATTGAATTGGCTGGCACTCGTGTTGCGGAAGCAATGTGGACCACCACTCGTTCTTTGAATAAACTCAAGTATCGAGAAATGGAACTGAAATATCAAATCGATAAAATTCCGTTTATAGATGATGATGAAAATGAAAGTGGAAATTCTGAAACGAAAAATGGCAAAAAGAATGAAGGGAAGAATTCGAAAATTGGCAATGGTAATGATGCGTCATCACCGCCGCTGAATACCCCGCGGTCACAAATGATCTTGGAACTGTACAATATGACACAGTTGCATAATACCCTGACTTCGGAATGGAAGAAGAGAGTAATGGAGTTGTTGAAACAGGCACAAGAACCACGGGTATTAAATCTCCAGCAGCATCATTATATGGCTGCATTTTGTAAAGTATGTATGGGCGCCGTAAAAGGTCTGGAATAATTTTGACCGGCATGATGACGATGACAGGGTGACCATATTTCAATGGAGTATTTTGTGTTTTCTTTTTTTTTTGTTTTGCTTTATTTTTTCAAATGTATTGAACTTCATTTTCTTTTGTTGTTGTTGTAATCAATTAAAAAAGTATTCAATAAATTCAAGATTTTTTTTGAACGCTCGTTTTAGAAGAAAATTTTTTTGAAAAAGTATTTTTTTAAATCCATGCCTTGATGGACCTTTGGAAAAATATTTAGCTTAACTCTTGCTTGGTAAAAACGGTCTGAAGATTATCCAGAGGTAGGTATTTTTACCCTAATTATGGGGATATCTTTTTTTCTTGGGGGACATACCCGGTTATTTGACCCGGAAGTTTGGGTACGGTTACCGGTATCCGATTATATCCGGTTGTATGGATCCGTTTAATATAAAATGGGTTTTGGTCCCCGAAAAACTCCCTAAAAGTCGAACTTGGGTCCATTATAGTCCCTCTCCAACCCTGATGGACCATTGAAAAATATTTGTTTTATACCACGCCTTGATGGACCTTTGAAAAATATTTTCTTTTTAAAAACACGCCTTGATGTACCTTCGGAAAAAATATTTTTTTAAATCCACGCCTTGATGAAATTAAAAAAAAAAAAATTTAATTCCAGCCTTGTTGGTCCTTGAAAAATATTTTTTTAAAATCCATGCCTCTATGGACCTTTGAAAAAAATTTTTAAAACCACGCCTTGATGGACCTCTGAAAAAATATTTTTTTTAAGTCCCCGCCTTAATGGACCATTGAAAAAATATATATTTTTGTTTTAATCCTAGTTGGACCTTAGTAAAGAAGTATTTAAAAAATCCATGCCTTGAAAAAATCTTGCATTTATTGAATACGCTGTTTTTTAATTGATTACAACAACAAAAGAAAATTAAATTCAATACATTTGTAAAAAAAATAGAACAAAAAAACGAAAAACAGAAAATACTCCATTAAATTATGGTCGTCACCCTGTCATCGTCATCATCATGCGGGTCAAAATTATTCCAGAGCTTCTACAAAGCCCATACACACTTCACGGAATCCAGTCAAAAAACGATGCTGCTGGAGATTTAATACCCATAGTTCTTCTGCCTTTTTCGAAAACTCCATTGCCCTCTTCTTCCATTCCGAAGTCAGGGTATTATGCAACTGTGTCATATTGTACAGTTCCAAGATCATTTGTGACCGCGGGGTATTCAGCGGCGGTGATGACGCATCATTACCATTGCCAATTTTCGAATTCTTCCCTTCATTCTTTTTGCCATTTTTCGTTTCAGAATTTCCACTTTCATTTTCATCATCATCTATAAACGGAATTTTATCAATTTGATATTTCAGTTCCATTTCCCGATATTTGAGTTTATTCAGGGAACGAGTGACCGTCAGCATAGCTTCGGAAATACGAATACCAGCCAATTCCATATGAAATTTCGATTTATTTTTGAGAATTGTTTTTACAAAATCTTCAAATTCTTTATTCGACTTTTCCATTTGAGTTTCAATGGTTTTCTTTACGGTTTTTAAATCCGACATTTTCTAACAAGGTGAAGTGTTTTTTTAGTTTACGAAGCGAACGAGGTGAATGCAATGAAAAAGAGTTGTTAAATGAGAAATGATTCGCATGGCCTATAAATTTTTTATTTATAGGCCATGATGATTCGTAATTGCAATCTGGGAATTGATAAGGGGGATTTCCCTTATTTCGAGAGCGTAGGGAATTTATTTACAGGGTGACACAGCTATGACTATAAATAATTTATGACAGTGGCAACATTTGTAATTGTCATGATAACTTAAAGGGTGACACATCGACAAAAAAATGCCTAGGCCCAAAGAAACTGGGAAAAAATCTCAGGTTTTTTTTGAACCGAGTATTGTTAAAACTGTTTTTGTGAAATTAGTTATTCGGTTTTTGTGGAACCGGTTATTCGAGTTTTTGTGCAATTCCGATACGCTTACAAGACTATTTTGGGGATTATTCGGTTTTTTTGGGAGCCGGTTATTCGGTTTTTGTGGAACCGGTTATACGGTTTTTGTTTTTTTTATTATTTTTATTATGATTTTTAAATAATTTTTTAAAATTTTATATAAAATCTTCGCAGTTAAAATCTTTGAAATGAAAACGGGATTTCCCATACTTTGAGAGCGTAGGGAATTTATGTACAGGGTGACATAGCTATGACAAGAAATAATTTGTGTCTCTGGCAACATTTGTAATTATCATGATTACTTAAAGGGTGACACATCGACAAAAAAATTCATAAGTCCAAAGAAACTGTGAAAAAAATCCCAAGTTTTTTCGGTTTTTTGAAACGGGTATTTTTTGAAATATTGAAATTTTAAAATATTGTTTTAAAGTACCATTTTTATAAAAAAATATGTTTTTATATTAAAACATATATTTTTTTATATTTAAAAAAATTTATTTTTTTATATTTATTTATATTAAAAAATATTTTTTTTAAAGAATATTTTTTATATTAAAAAAAATATATATTTATAAGAAAAGAATTATTACAAAAAATATTCTTTAAAAAATATTTTTATAAAAACATTTTTTCGAAGCGTATATTTTAAAAAAAATATTCTTATGTATTTGTATAGCCTTCACCACACTATGGTACAGAGTATTATGTCTATGTGCAAGGTTCCTTTTGAAAATATGCATAGAATCACTTTCTGAGTTGATTTATGCATGTCCGTCCGCCTGTAGATGTTAAATTGTAAACAAAGTACAGGTCGCATTTATGATCCGATTTGGATGAAATTTGGCATAAAATCACTTATTTGGCCCAAAGATGAACCCTATTGAAATTTGTGAAAATCGCTTCAGATTTAGATATAGCTTCCATATATATTTTCGTCCGATGTAGGCACCAAAGTCTCTATATGTATTTCGATTTGCACGAAATGTGGCATAGGGTACTAAATTAGGACCAGAATGATGTGTCTTAAATTTCGTAGAAATCGGTTCAGATTTAGATATAGCTCCCATATATGCTTTCGTCCGATTTAGGGTAAATGGTGCACCAAAGTCCCTAAATATCCTTTGATTTACACGAAATTTGGCATATTGTAATGAATTAAGCCTAGGATGATGTGTGTTAAATTTCGTAGAAATCGGTTCAGATTTAGATATAGCTCCCATATATAAAAGTCGAACTTGAGTCCATTATAGTCCCTCTCCAACCCTGATAGACCTTCGAAAAAATTTTTTTTAAACCACACCTTGATGGACCTTTGAAAAAATATTTTCTTTTTAAAACCACGCCTTGATGGACCTTGGGAAAAGACATTTTTTTTTAAATCCACGCCTTGATTAAATTTAAAAAAAAAATATTTTTTTAATTCCCGCCTTGTTGGTCCTTGAAAATATTTTTTTTAAAATCCATACCTCTATGGAAAAAAAAATTAAAAACACGCCTTGATGGACCTTTGATTTTTTTTTTAATATATTTTTTTAATCCAATCCTAGTTGGACCTTAAGAAGTATTTAAAAAATCCACGCCTTGAAAAAATCTCACATTTATTGAATACGTTTTTTTTTAATTGATTACAACAAAAGAAAATGAAATTCAATACATTTGAAAAAAAAGAAACCAAAAAATCGAAAAAAACACAAAATACTCCATTAAATTATGGTCGTCACCCTGTCATCGTCATCATCATGCGGGTCAAAATTATTCCAGAGCTTCTACAAAGCCCATACACACTTCACGGAATCCAGTCAAAAAACGATGCTGCTGGAGATTTAATACCCATAGTTCTTGTGCCTTTTTCGAAAACTCCATTGCCCTCTTCTTCCATTCCGAAGTCAGGGTATTATGCAACTGTGTCATATTGTACAGTTCCAATATCATTTGTGACCGCGGGGTATTCAGCGGCGGTGATGACGCATCATTACCATTGCCAATTTTCGAATTCTTCCCTTCATTCTTTTTGCCATTTTTCGTTTCAGAATTTCCACTTTCATTTTCATCATCATCTATAAACGGAATTTTATCAATTTGATATTTCAGTTCCATTTCCCGATATTTGAGTTTATTCAGGGAACGAGTGACCGTCAGCATAGCTTCGGAAATACGAATACCAGCCAATTCCATATGAAATTTCGATTTATTTTTGAGAATTGTTTTTACAAAATCTTCAAATTCTTTATTCGACTTTTCCATTTGAGTTTCAATGGTTTTCTTTACGGTTTTTAAATCCGACATTTTCTAACAAGGTGAAGTGTTTTTTTAGTTTACGAAGCGAACGAAGTGAATGCAATGAAAAAGAGTTGTTAAATGAGAAATGATTCGCATGGCCTATAATTTTTTATTTATAGGCCATGATGATTCGTAATTGCAATCTGGGAATTGATAAGGGGGATTTCCCTTATTTCGAGAGCGTAGGAAATTTATTTACAGGGTGACACAGTTATGACAAGAAATAATTTGTGTCTCTGGCAACATTTGTAATTGTGTTGACAACTTAAAGGGTGACACATCGACAAAAAAATAAGTCCAAAGAAACTGTAAAAAAATCCCAAGTTTTTTCGGTTTTTTGAAACGGGTATTTTTTGAAATATTGAAATTTTAAAATATTGTTTTAAAGTACCATTTTTATAAAAAAATATGTTTTTATATTAAAACATATATTTTTTTATATTTAAAAAAATTTATTTTTTTATATTTATATATATTAAAAAATATTTTTTTTAAAGAATATTTTTTATATTAAAAAAAATATATATTTATAAGAAAAGAATTATTACAAAAAATATTCTTTAAAAAATATTTTTATAAAAACATTTTTTCGAAGCGTATATTTTAAAAAAAATATTCTTATGTATTTGTATAGCCTTCACCACACTATGGTACAGAGTATTATGTCTATGTGCAAGGTTCCTTTTGAAAATATGCATAGAATCACTTTCTGAGTTGATTTATGCATGTCCGTCCGCCTGTAGATGTTAAATTGTAAACAAAGTACAGGTCGCATTTATGATCCGATTTGGATGAAATTTGGCATAAAATCACTTATTTGGCCCAAAGATGAACCCTATTGAAATTTGTGAAAATCGCTTCAGATTTAGATATAGCTTCCATATATATTTTCGTCCGATGTAGGCACCAAAGTCTCTATATGTATTTCGATTTGCACGAAATGTGGCATAGGGTACTAAATTAGGACCAGAATGATGTGTCTTAAATTTCGTAGAAATCGGTTCAGATTTAGATATAGCTCCCATATATGCTTTCGTCCGATTTAGGGTAAATGGTGCACCAAAGTCCCTAAATATCCTTTGATTTACACGAAATTTGGCATATTGTAATGAATTAAGCCTAGGATGATGTGTGTTAAATTTCGTAGAAATCGGTTCAGTTTTAGATATAGCTCCCATATATATGTTCGTCCGATTTTATGTAAATGGTGCACCAATGTCCCTATATATCTTTCGATTTGCAAGAAATTTGGCATAGGGCACTGAATTAAGCCTAGAACGATGTGTGTTAAATTTTGTAGAAATCGGCTCAGTTTTAGATATAGCTCCCATATATATTTTCGTCCGATTTAAGGTAAATGAGACACCAAAGTCCCTATATATCTTTCGATTTACACGATATTTGGCATAGGGTACTGAATTAAGCCTAGGATGATGTGTGTTAAGTTTCGTGAAAATCGGTTCAGTTTTAGATATAGCTCCCATATATAGTTTTGTCCGATTTTATGTAAATGGTGCACCAAGGTCCCTATATGTCTTTCGATTTGCACGAAATTTGGTACAGCGTAATGAATTAGGTCTAGATTCATGTATGCCAAGTTTTGTTAAAATCGGTTCAGACTTAGACATAGCTCCCATATATATTTTCGTCCGATTTTATATAAATGGTGCACCAAAGTCCCCATATATCTTTCGATTTCCACGAAATTTTGTATAGCGTTCTGAAATATGTCTAGGATGATGTATGTTAAATTTCGTGAAAATCGGTCCAGATTTAGATATAGCTCCCATATATATTATCGTCCGATTTTATGGAAATGGTGCACCAAAGTCCCTATATATCCATCAATTTGCACGAAATTTGGCATAGGGTAATGAATTAGGACCACAATGCTGTGTGTTAAATTTCATAGAAATCGGTTCAGTTTTCGATATAGCTCCCATATATATTTTCGTCCGATTTTAGGTAAATGGTGCACTGATTTGCACGAAATTTGGCATAGCGTTCTGAAATATGTCTAGAATGATGTGTGTGAAATTTCGTAGAAATCGGTTCAGATTTCGATATAGCTCCCATATATAGTTTTGTCCGATTTTAGGTAAATGGTGCACTAAAGCCCCTATATATCCTACGATTTGCACGAAATTTGGGATATTGTACTGAATTAAGCCTAGGATGATGTGTGTTAAGTTTCGAAAAAATCGGTTCAGATTTATATATAGCTCACATGTATATTTTTTATAAACTGATTTCGATTTGGATTTAAAAAAAAAAATATTTTTCAACTTCTTTATTTTTTTTAAATAAATTTCAGCTTTCCCTAACCCCCATTTAAAATAAAACACTTGTTGTTGCTTTTTTTCTTCTTCTTCTTTTTTTCTGTATTTATTTATATATTTATTTTTTTGTTAAATTTTCTTTCTCGTTTTTTTTTGTATTTAGCTTCAAATATGTTTTTGTTGTTGTTGTTTTTGTTTAATTTTAAAATATCGTTTTTTCTTTTCATTTCACTATCCATCGGAACAGATAAATAATCTGTTGTTGGTCAATACCATTCAAACATATATCAATTAATTTATTTTTAATTTTATTTTTTTTTCAATATTTTTTTTTTAATTTTTCACATTAACAATTATTTGTGTGTGTGTGTGGTTGTATGTTTTTGTTTTTTTTTTAAATTTTTTTTTGTTTATCTTAAATTATGCATATTTAAGCCTTTGTATGTTAATTTATTTTATTTTTTGTTATATAAGTTAATATATTTTGTTGTTGTTATTTTAATGTTAAGTTTCTGTTCCATCGGTCTTTTTTTGTGATAAAAAGTCTTTTATTTTTTCAATTTTTTTTTTAATATTTTTTTCTTCAAATACCATTAGAATTTTCTTACAATCTTCCATTCTTTCTTCATTCTTTTAATTTTTTTTTATTTTTTGGGTTTGAATTTTTTTTTTGAGAATTTTGTGAAATGTTTTTTTTTTGTGGAGGCGGGGGGATAATGGGAATAGTCGGGGAAATATTGTTTACAATATTTATTTTTGTTGTTGTAATATTTTTTTTCCATATTTTTTTCATAGTAAATTTGTTGGTCATTTGGTTTTGGGCTTTAGAAATTTTATGCAGATTATTTTTTTTTTGAAATGTTTTTAGGTTAAGATTTTTTATGTCCTCTTTGAAAAATATTTAAATTCTTTTTTTTTTTTTATTTTACTACAATAGTTTTTTTTGTTGTTGTTGTGTTTTGTTTTGTAAGTAAAGAAATAGTTTCTTTTGTTGTTGTATTTTTTTTATTTTCAAAATATTGAAAAAGGGCGGGTCTTTTTTTATTTTGGTATGTATGAGTGAGTGATTGAGTCAGTGAGTGAGTGATTGATTGCTGATGTGCTCGATTTTTTTGTAAGACATGCAAAGGAAAAATATTCCGATTTCCAAATTTTGGAATTCAAAATTAATTTTCCGAACATTTTTCCTTGGCATGTTTTATTCTGCTTAGTGTGATTTTTTGTAAATGTCATTTAAAGCTTAGATTTTTTTTGAAACAGATGTTGGCGCAGATATTTATTAATTTCATATATTTTGTTGTTGTTGTTGTAATAGAAAAATTTGTTGTTGTAGTTTTTTATTTTCTCGATATTAACTATTTTTAAGCACTAAAAAAAATATTTTAATTTTCCCCAATTTAAAGAACATTGAACAAACCCCCACAACGAGGGCACAAGTAAGTAACAAATTGTAAAGCATATTTTTAGGCGCTTGGGGGGTTAAAGAGCTTTAATTTCATTGGCTTCAGTTTTTTGATTTCTTTTTTACTTTCTAAGATAGTAACACTAGGAGAAAGAAAGAAAAAAATCATTACTTTAATTTGTTATTACACTACAAAAAAATTATCTATTTTTTGTTGTTGTTGTTGTAGTATAGAAATATTTGAAAAAATCCTTATTTATTCTTTCATATGATCGCCTACAAAAAATATCAACATTTTTTTTGTGTGTGTGAGTAAAGATTTTTCGAAATCCTTTCAAATCTGTGATTTTTATGGTGCTCATTTCAAATTTTGTTTTTGTGTTTTGGTTTTTTCTTTGAGTGTATCATGTGATTATTTTTTTATAACAGTTTTGTAGGTTAAGTAGTATTTTCTTTTGTATAAACTCCAAACTACAAAGGGGTTTTGTTCAATATTCTTTAAATAATATTTTTTTTTGTTGAAGAAATTGATTTTTAATTTTTTTAAAGAAATAGTAATTTTTGTACAGTGGTTTGGGGGTATTTTTTTCTTTGGTAAAAATTTACGAATATTTAATAATAATAATTAAAATATGTTTGAATGGAAATACAAAGGTGTTGGAAATTTATTTAAGATATTTTTTGAATTTCATATTTTTTATAAAAAAATAAATAAATTAAAATAAAAAAAAAAAAAAAAAATAAAAAACCGGGTTTTTCAGAACCGGTTATTCGGTTTTTTGAACCGGTTTTTTTCTAAAAAAAACTTTAGCCATGGATTTTTTCATGAATCGTATTGAAAAGTGAATATTTAAAAACCGGGATTTTTCAGAACCGGTTATTCGGTTTTTTGAACCGGGTTTTTTCCAAAAAAAAAAAATATTGTCATGGATTTTTTCACGTATCGTATTAAAAAGTGAATAATCAAAAAATGTTTAATTAATATACAATAGAAACGTTATTTTCTTGTAACCGGTTACGGTTTATACGATTTGCATAAAAAATGTATTGTCCGGTTATTGGATTTTTTTTGTATCGATTTTTTTCCAAAAAAAAGTGGATTTTTTTTGATCAAAAACATAATGAAACCGGTTTTTTTAGAACCGGTTATTCGGTTTTTTTGAACCGGTTTTTTCCAAAAAATATTGCTATGGATTTTTTTTATGCACGGTATAAAAAAGTGTATAATCAAAATATGTTTAATTAATAAAAAATTAAAAAAATTTTGTAAAACATGTATTTAAAAACCGGGTTTTAGATTTTTTTTGAGTTTCATATGTTTGCTATTATCAATATTAAACTAGAATTTTTTTTAAAAAAAAAAAATAACGGTTTTTAAATAAATAAAATAAAATTAAAAAAATAAAAAACCGGTTTTTTTAGAACCGGTTATTCGGTTATTTTTTTGAACCGGGTTTTTTCCAAAAAAAATATAGCCATGGATTTTTTTTCATGTATCGCATTAAAAAGTGAATAATCAAAAATGATTAATTAATATCAAATTAATACTTTATTTCCTTGTAACCGGTTACCGAGTTTTTGAGTTTTTTGTTTTGAGATTCCATGGATTTTTTAAGTATCGTATAAAAAAGGGTTTTTAGAAACATTTTTTTTAATTTAATTTTTTGTTTTTCATTAAAAAAAAATTAATTGAAACAGGGTTTTTCCAGAACCGGTTATTTTTTTAACCGGGTTTGGAAAAAATTTTAAGATGAAACATCTTTTCTTTAAAAAAATGTTGTCAAAAACGTTATTTGGAACCGATAACTCGTTTTTTTTCAAAAAAAACCGGTTATGTTTTAAACGGTTATTCGTTCCACAAGTTTTTTTTTTATCAATTTTTTACAAATTTTTTGAAAGTGATTTTTCAAAAAAAAAAAAAAAAAATATATATATAACATACATTTTTTGTGAACCGGTTATCGATGTTATTGAAAAAGAATTTTTTTGTTTTGCTTTTTTTGATTAAAAGAAAACATAATTAAAAAATTTAAAACCGGTTTTTGAACCGGTTATTCGGTTTTTTTGAACCGGTTATACGTTTTTTACCGTTTTTTTTTCAAACAATTTAGACGATTTTATGAACCGTGTTTGAGTGCATTATAACCGGTTACTCGATGTTTTTAATCAGATTTTTAATTATTGTACTTCGAATATCTATTTTTCTGACTCCAAACGATCTTATGCTTTTAAAATTTAGAGATTTTAACCGAATTTCCGAGATTTTTGAACCGGTTATTCGGTTTTTTGAACCGGTTATTCGGTTTTTCTGAACCGGTTTTTCGGTTTTTATCCTGTTTTTTTTTCTGAAATTTCCTCAACCTTTGTATTTCCATTTACATCTTTATAAAAATAATCTACATTACAATAAATTATAAGTAAATAAATATACATAATGTCTATAAATATTTTTGTTGTAGTTTTTTTTGTTTTCTATTTTTTGTTGTTGTTGTTGTTGAAACCAAATAAACTTAAAATCTAAAATCACAGAAAGAAACATATACATACACATATATAATATAGTTTAATAGAGAAATAGTTAATTTGAAATGTGTAGTAGAATATATATAAAAAATAATTGAGATAACATCAAGAAAAATATACCATCTAAATTAAATTATTTTTTTCAGGAACTAAATAATTTTTTTTCTTTTAATTTTATAATTATATAAAAATTAGTAATACATTAATGACAAAAAATATATTTATTATTTTTTTATAATAATAAAACTACAGTTAAATAAAAAATATATATTGGTTAGCTTTTCTGATAATTATTCAATTATCAAACAACGAGGCATATGATCTTTAAGATATTCAAAGAGTTCCTGCGACGCTCCCGGGCAATTGGTCAACTCCAATTCTTGCAAATGTCTCAGCTGGATGAGACTGGACAGACCTGAGGAGGTTAGTAGGGGGCAACCGGCCAGCGATAGGACTTGCAGATTACGCATTGAGCACAAATGTTGTAGGCCAAAGTCACGAACTTGGGAACACCAGCGTAAAAATAAAGCGGTTAGCGAGAGCATGGTGGAGATATAGCCGACACCGATGTCGGTTATGTGGACGCATCTAGAAAAAATTAGAAATTTTAATAAAAATTTTATAGATCTTTTTGGGCATGGGGTCTTTACCTATCCAATGTCAATTCTTCCAATTGATTTAGATCACAGGCAATATATTCCAATGAGGCATCCGTTATACGTGGACACCATGACAAATCCAAAGCTCTTAGCTTTTGTAAATTTTCGGCAATTAGCTCGACACCATCATCGGTTAATTTACTACAACCGGATAAGCTTAAAACTGTCAAATGCGGCAGCGAATGGACTGAAAAGAGAGAAAGGAGAACAATTGTAGGAAAAGTTAGCCAAATTAAGGAGCGGGTTTTAGGGATATATATTAGAGCTATGAATTTACGTTATTAGACAACCCATAGTAAAATTTTGCGGAGAACATTTTTTCCATTGATGGCAACCCTCTAAAATTAAATTTTGGTCGACTTTAAGCCCAATTTTGAATTCTACCAAAAAATTATATTTAAAAAAAATGACTCTTGTTTAGATACCGATTTAAGAATAAAATTTTATTAATAAATATTGGGGATACAGAATTCGTTTGTTAGAAAACCTATAGTGAAATATTCTGGGGAACACTTTTTCCATTGATGGTAACCCTCTAAAATCATAAATTGGTCGGGTTTAGGCCCCTATTATAAATATTGCCAAAAAATTCGATTTAGAAAATCTTTTCATATAGATAACAAAATAATTACAGATTTTTGCTGATAAATATTAGACCTACAAAGTGCTTCGTTTTAGTAACCTATAGTGAAATTTTGTGGAGAACATTTTTTCCATTGATGGCAACCCTCTACAATTATAAATTGGTCGAATTTAAGACCAATTTTAAATTCCACCCAAAAATTGTATGTAAAAAATTGTATTTTTTAAAAACCAAATACTGAAAAGCTTTTAACCGATAAATATTAGAGCTACGGATTAATTTTATTAGGTAACCTATAGTGAAATTTAATGGAGAACATATTTTCCACTGATGCCAACCTTCTAAAATTACATTTTGGTCGAGTTTGGATCCAAATTTAAAATTATACCCACAAATGCTGCTCCTTCCTAATTTCCAAATTAAGAAGAGCTTTTCTACTTATAAATATTGGAGTTCGTGATTTCTCTTCTTTGGTGACCTATTGTAAAATTTTGTGGACAACATTTTTCCCATTGATGGCAACCCTCTAAAATCATAAATTGGCCGATTTTGGTTATAATTTAAAATTTCAACCAAACATTTAATTTAAAAGCTACTCCTTTCCAATTTCCAAATTGAGAAGAGCTTTTCTACTGATAAATATTGAAGTTAGCGATTTTCTTTGGTGACGTATAGTGAAATTTTGTGGCAAAAATTTTTTCCATTGATGGCAACCCTCTACAATTATAAATTGGTCGAATTTGAGACCAATTTTAAATTCCATCTAAAAATTGTATGTAAAAAATTGTATTTTTTAAACACCAAATTATGACGAGCTTTTAACCTATAAATATTAGAGCTATGGATTTATTTTACTAGGTAGCCTATAGTGAAATTTAGCGGAGAACAGATTTTCCACTGATGCCAACCTTCTAAAATTACATTTTGGTCGAGTTTAGGACCAATATTAAATGTTACCCACAAATACAATTTAAAAGGTACTCTTTTACAAATTCCAAATGCAGAAGAGCTTTTCTACTGATAAATATTGAAGTTATCGATTTATTTTGTTCGGTGACCTATAGCGAAATTTTAGGTAGAATAGTTTCCCCCATTGATACCAACTCTCTTAAATTAGATTTTGGTCGAATTTGGGGCAAATTTTTAAAAATTACCTAAAAATTAAAATTTAGAGGTAATATTTTTATATATCAAATTTATTGTTGATTTATCATTGGTATATATTGTATCGACAGGTTTTTATTGTTCGGAAACCTATAGTGACATTTTGTGTAGAACATTGTTTTCATTGCGATCAAAATTCTAAAATCATTTTTTATTCTAATTAGAAACCGATCAAAATTTGAAAAAAATTAATCTCAATAAATGTCATTTCAAAATACAGGTTAAATTTAACCCGATTTTCCGGCTCATGTGCTGTATGTATAAAGTTCCTCTGGTCTGAGACCTATACTTAAATTTCCTGTAGAATATTTTTTCCATTGCGATCAAAACTCTAAAATGAATTTTTGTCAATTCGTAAACCGATTTAAATGTGTGCAAAATAAAAATCTCACTAAAATTCATTTCAACTTAGAGGTTAAATTTAACCCGATTTTTAGGGTCATATGCTGTATATACAAAGTTCCTCTGCTCTGAGACCTATACTCAAATTTCCTGTAGAATATTTTCTCCACTGAGATCAACCCTCTTAAATGACTTATTGGCCAATTTATAAACCGTTTAAAATTTAAGCAAAATAAAATCCCACTTTAAATTCATTTCGATTTGGAGCTCATATTTAACCCGATTTTTCTGGGTCATGTGCGGTATATACAGAGTTCTATTTGTCTTAGACCTACACTAAAATTTCCTGTAGAATATTTTTTCCATTGCGACCAAAACTCTAAAATGACTTTTTGGTCGATTTATAAACCGTTTAAATTTTGACCCAAAAAAAAACTTCCACTAAAATTCATTTCGACTTAGAGGTTAAATTTAACTCGATTTTCCGGGTCATGAGCTGTATATACAAAGTTCCTCTGGTCTGAGACCTATACTCAAATTTCCTGTAGAATATTTTTTTCATTGAGATCAACCCTCCAAAATTCGATTTTTATGGAATTTTACACAGATTTTCAGAAATGACCAAAAAATATAAATAAAATATTTATTCAGTTTTGGGCTAAAGTTGGTACCAATATTGAGTGAAATTTCTTATATATACCGATTTCTTTTCTTCGGTGACTAATACTATATTTTTATGTAGAATATTTTGTCCAAATCAGCCCTCTTAAATTATATTTTGGTCGATTTTTTAACCATTTCAAATGTTGTCTAGGAATTTGTACCAAAATATTTTTTTTAGGTTTTCACCATTTTTTCTGGTATAGAAATCCTAAATCAATTTTCCTTAAGCGAAATTATTATTACATTATTTATTATTAAATCAAATATCTTATAACAATTTTTTCCATTTAATTTGATTTCATCTTTATATTACCCATCAAGAACGTCTCCGTTCAGCTCAGTGTGATGATATTGGTTTTTCTTTATGAAGAACAAATCCGCCATGGATTGAGGCAATAATAACAATAATAATAAAATAACATTTAATAAACAATTTCTGGATTACCACAATAAACTATAAGTCACATACAGGGCCGCACACACACAAACACACATGCACACTTTTATACATGTTTGACACAGCACCCACCAAAAACCACAAAATGCTCTATTGAACTATAAATGAATGGGCGAATGTATGTGTGTGGGACTGTGTTTGTGTGTGTGTAATGTGAAATATGATGACATTATGGTGTTATTGAAGAATTGTCTGAATAGTCGGATTGGCTTCACACAGGGAGTGAATCACCACAATCACTCATATTAACACATTCACACACACACATACACCCAACATCATTGCTTCGCATATGTAGTGGTAGAGTAAATCAATAGCCTGTATTAAGGCATAGATTTCAGCCAAACAAGGCTAAATGAAATTATATATACAAAGGAAAGAGGAGAGCAGAGAGGAGGTGGGTAGGGGTGGGAGTTGCAGAACCCAGTTATAGATGCTGTTTAAACACCCCTCTCCGATTCCCTCCCTCCTCCCTCGCTTTCATAGTTTTCCTCCATTATTTACAATAAAAACAACAACTACAATTACTCCAAGCAATTCAATTGTTGTCGACAACAACACCGACAATTGATTCGAATGCAACAACGAGAGGAGAATCGAACAATCAATAAAAGGAAACCATAAATATTGACCACAATCGACAATATTGAAATATTGTGGTGGTTGTATTGTTGCAAACCGCTACGAAATGTAACAAAGAAATGTTTTTCCAATTAAATCTAAATGAAAATCATGAAAAGTCAAAAGAGAAAAATAAAAAAACGAATAAATTCCAAATTAAATTGGGGAGTAATTTTCAATTTCTTTTATTTTGACATGGTGTCAAATTGACTGAGAATATGGCATTTTAGAGGGATGATGTCAATCGAAAGAATATTCTACGCTAAATTTCACTATATGTTCTAGAATATAGGAAATCGATTGCTGTGATACATACCCTGCAAATACCTGTAGGAAAATGGGTATATTAACAAAATTGATTGTTTAATTTATGCATGTATTTTTTGGGTATTTTTTAGAATTGGTCGAAATCTATAAGTAAACTTGATTTTAGGAGATTACTACCAAAGGAAAAAATATTCTACATAAAATTTCACTATAAGTTTTCCAACACAAAAAATCTGAAAATTTCAATATATATAGAAAAAATAGCAGCTATAAATTGGATATATATAAAAAAATATTTGTGTTTGGGGATTTTTGGGTATTTTTTTATTTGGTCGAAAAATCTATGAAAACCTAATTTTATGGGGTTGGTATCAATGGAAAATTTATTCTACACAAAATTTCACTGTATGGCCTCGAACACAAGAAATCTGTAGGGTACGTATATTTGACTCAAATATCAGTAGCAATGTGAGTATATTAATACATTAATTGATATTTGAATTTATGCTTGGATTTTTTGGGCATATTTTTGTTTTGGTCGAAATTTATTGGTAAACACGATTTTAGGGTATTACCGCCAAAGGAAAATATATTCTACATAAAATTTCACTATAAGTTTTGGAACACAAGAAATCTGTAACTTCCGTATATATCGAAAAAATATCAGCTATAAAATTGGATATATATGAAAAATATATTTTTGTTTGTAGGTTTTTGGGTATTTTTTTTATTTGGTCGAAAACTCAATGAAATCATAATTTTATGGGGTTGGTAGAAAAACTCAATGAAATCATAATTTTATGGGGTTGGTAGCAATGGAAAAATTATTCTTCACAAAAATTTCATTATGAGTCTCTGAACATAAGAAAACCCTAGAAGCTGTCTATATCAGTGAAATAATAATAGCAACTGAACTATATTACAAAGTAAGGTATTACTTGAAATGGTAATTGAAACTTTTGGGTATTTTGCATAATTGATGCAGATTTTTATGAAAACATAATTTTAAACGATGGATCCTAATGGAAAAAATGTTCTACAGAAAATTCCACCATAAGTCTTCTGACACAAATAATCGGTATATGGAATATATATCCCACAAATATTACTAGCCATCTTGATATATTAAAAATAACTGATGAATTGGATTTTCGCTTGCTATTTTTTTTAATTGGTCGAAATTTCAATGAAAACCTAAAATTTGGGTCCAGATACCAATGGAGAAAAGAATCTACATTAAATTTCATTTGATGTTTCCATACACAAGAAATCGCTAGGTGTTATCTATATCCCCGAAATTTTGATAGCAATTTGACTATATTAGTAAAATGTATTGATTTAAAAAATGTTTGTAGTTTTTGGGTATTTTTCAGAATTGGTCGAATTTTTTATGAAAAAATCATTTTAGAGAATTGGCCGTAATAGCAAAAATATTCTATACAAGATTTCAATATAAGTCTTCTAGCATAAGAAATCGGTATATAGAACACGTAACATTTCAATACAGAAGCATTATTGATATTAAAAAAATTAATGATTATGTTTGCTTATATTTGGGTATAATGTAAATTGGTCGAAATCTTAATGAAAACCTAATTTTTGGGTCCAGATACCAATGGAGAAAATATTCTACATTAAATTTCCTTTGAGGTTTCCATACACAAGAAATCGCTAGATGTTATCCATATCCCCGAAATTTTAAAAGCAATTTGACAATATTTCAAAAATGTATTAATTTAAACATTGTATGTAGATTTTGGGTATTTTCAGATTTGGTCGAGTTTTTTTGTGAAAACATCATTTTAGAGAAATTACCCTAATGCAAAAAATGTTCTACAGAAAATTTGATTATAAGTCTCCTAATATAAAAAATCTATATACCGAAAATGAATCATTCAAATACCAATCCAATATTGATATTTAAAAAAATAAGTGATTATTCGTGCTTTTGGTTGGTATATTTGGGTATAAAGTAAATTAGTCGATATCTCTATGAAAACCTAATTTCTGAGGCCAGATACCAATGGAAAAAATATTCTTCATAAAATTTCAATATATGTTTCCAAACACAAGAAATCGCTAGATGTTATTTGTGTTAGTGAAATATTAATTGCAGTATGACTATATTACCGAAGAAGAGAAAATTTATTTATTATGGGTATTTTTGAAATTGGTCGGTTTTTATATAAAAATATCATTTTAGAGAAATGACCCTAATGTGAAAAATGTTCTACACAAAATGCTATTATAAGTCTCCGAACATAAGAAATCGCTATAGGTAATATAAATCCATCAAATATCGATTTTAATTTGTATATCCCACAATAAAATTATTCATTCTTTTTTAGTTGGTATATTTTGGGTATAATTTTTAATTGGTCAATATGTCAATGAGAACCTTATTTTTGGGGCTGGGTACCAATGGAAAAAATATTCTACATCAAATTTCAATATAAGTTTTCAAACAAAAAAATTATCTAGGTGTTATAGATATCCGAGAAATATTTATAGCAATTTTAATATATTTGAAAGAAAATAGTAACAGCATTTTTGTTTGGTATATTTTTAAATTGGTCGAAATTTCAATGAAAACTAAATTTTTGGGGCTGGGTACCAATGGAAAAAATATTCTACATCAAATTTCAATATCAGTTTCCAAACACAAGAAATCTCTAGATGTTATCTATATCCGAGAAATATTAATGCAAATTGAATAGATTTTAAAGAAAATAAAAATAAAATTATTATTTCGGATTTTTGGGTATTTTTCATAATTGGTCGATATTTTTCTGAAATCATTATTTTACAGGATTCATACCAAAGAAAAATTTATTCTACATCAAATTTCATTATAAGTTTCCGAACACGGGAAGTCGCTAAATTGTATCTATATCAGGGAAAATATTCATAGCAATGTGACTATATTACTGAAGGACATATTATTTGATTCTATTGGGATTTATGGGTATTTTTCGGAATTGGTCGTGATTTTTATGAAAAAATCGATATTTTAAATCTGTGGATATATTGTGTATATAACTAATTTTTTATATATTTCTTTAGCTATACATATTAATAGTTTACCCCCATTTATGTAAACATCCCTTGGGGCCTCGCCAAGTTCCACATAAAAAAAATATTATTTTTAACTTTCTTTTTCTAAGCCAAAACAACAACAGAATTCTTTATAAACTTTTTTTTTGCAACAAACGAACAAAAGGTCAAAGTTCAAAATCATCGTCATCGCCATCAACATCGTTTGATAATAAAAAAAGTCTAAGTACTGGAAATTACTTGGAGACCAAAATATATTTTTCTTCGTCTTCTTCTTGACTGCTTAAAGGATTAACTTGCCATGTTCATGTCCAAGAAATAGGGGGAGACACCAGAGAATAGAGGGGGAGGAAGGATACTGAAGAAGGCTAGAGGTTCCATGGCACAAAAAGGAACAAAAATTGCAACAACAACATTTGTTTTTGTTCAATCGTTCGTAGGTGATTTTTAAGAGGATTATTGAGGTTTTGTTGACTGCAATCTCCGCTCTCCTCTCTCTCTCTCTATTTCTCTCTCCCCAGTAATAGATATCGAATGCCAAGACAATGCTGTGACATGTTTTTTTTTTGTTCAGAGAATTTCTAAAGATAACAACATTTAGAACTTAAATATGGTCAATATCATTTTTAAGGAGATTAAAAGTAACTAAGCTCTGGCGAAGATAAAATCGAAGTCCTTCTAATAGGGATTTCATGGAAGGGATTATGATTTGGAAGATATTTTTTAGAAGAAAAAAAACTAATACTAAGACTTAAGGCTATATTTAAGGTTATATTTAGACATGGTATATTACAAATGGATAAGAGGATAGCTAAAGTGTAGGAATTCTACAATTCAGCCTGGCTGAATTAAGGTTTCCATAGGAAATCTTCAATTCAGCCTGGCTGAATTAGGGTTTCCATAGGAAATCTTCAATTCAGACTGGCTGAATTAAGGTTTCCATACGAAATCTTCAATTCAGACTGGCTGAATTAAAGGTTTCCATAGGAAATCTTCAATTCAGCCTGGCTGAATTAAGGTTTCCAGAGGAAATCTTTAATTCAGCCTGGCTGAATTAAGGTTTCCATAGGAAATCTTCAAATCAGCCTGGCTGAATTAAGTTTTCCATAGGAAATCTTCAATTCAGCCTGGCTGAATTAAGGTTTCCATAGGAAATTTTCAATTCAGCCTGGCTGAGTTAAGGTTTCCATAGGACATCTTCAAGTCATCCTAGCTTAATTAAGGTTTCCATAGGAAATCTTCAATTCAGCCTGGCTGAATTAAGGTTTCCATAGGAAATCTTCAATTCAGCCTGGCTGAATTAAGGTTTCCATAGGAAATCTTCAATTCAGCCTGGCTGAATTAAGGTTTCCATAGGAAATCTTCAATTCAGCCCGGCTTTTATTTTATTTATATATAAATTGCTAGCTATATTTGGCGCATATATATTGCGTAAATCGGTTTCTCATGTTTGGAGACTTATAATGAAATTTTGTGTAAAATATTTCTTCCATTCGGACCATGTCCCTCTAATGATGATTTCATACAAATTTCGACCAATTACCAAAATAACATAAAAACCCCAAATAAGTTATTAATATAGTTCTAATAATATTGTCAGGTTCATAGTAATATTTCATTGATATAGGTAATAACTAGATATATTTTATATGTGGAGACTTATAGTGAAATTTTGTGTAGAACATTTTTTTCATTGAGACCAATCCCCTATAATAACGATTTCATAAAAATTGCGACCAATTACCAAAATAACCTAAAAACACCCTAAAAAGCTAATAATTAATATAGTTCTAATTATATTGACAGGTTCCTATTAATATTTCACTGATATAGGTACTATCTAGATATATTTTATATTTGGAGACTTATAGTGAAATTTTGTGTAGAACATTTCTTCCATTAGGACTAAGTTGCTATAATGACGATTTCATAAAAATTTCGACCAATTACCAAAATAACCTAAAAAATCCCAAAGAAACTATTAATTAATATAGTTCTAATAATATTTTCCGGTTCCTATTAATATTTCACTGATATAGGTACTATCTAGATATATTTTATATTTGGAGACTTATAGTGAAATTTTGTGTAGAACATTTCTTCCATTAGGACTAAGTTGCTATAATGACGATTTCATAAAAATTTCGACCAATTACCAAAATAACCTAAAAAATCCCAAAGAAGCTATTAATTAATATAGTTCTAATAATATTTTCAGGTTCCTATTAATATTTCATTGATATAGGTAATATCTAGATATATTTTATATTTGGAGACATATAGTGAAATTTTGTGTAGAACATTTTTTCTATTGGGACCAAGGCCCTAAAATTACGTTTTAAATAAAATTTAGACAATTTCTAAAAACAAACCAAATAAATGGTTTATTTAATTTATATACAATTTCCAGCCGATATTTGAGGGGTATATATCATATATGGAGATTTCTTGTGTTTGGAGACTTATAATGGAATTTTGTGTAGAACATTTTTTCCATTAGGACCAAGCCCCTAAAATTACATTTTCTTAAAAGTGTGACTTCGTTCTGAAAAAACCCAAAAATGTCATTAATATTATTTATTATTTAAATGTATGCAAATTGCTACCATTAAACGATGGATATATTCTGTATATATCAATTTTTCTTGTTTGAAGACTTATAATGAAATTTTGTGCAGAATATTTTTTCCATTAGGACCAATCGTCTAAAATGATGTTTTTATAAAAATATCGACCACTTCTAAAAACACCAAATTCAATAATTCCATAATTTTTTCATACAAATTCCTACTTTTTTCCTACCAATATTTGAGTGTTATGTAATCGATATTCAGATTTCTTACATTTGGAGACTTATAGTGGAATTTTGCGTAGAATATTTTTTCCATTAGGACCAGGCCCCTGAAGTGACGTTTTTATATAAAAATTTCGATATTTTTACAAGGATACCCAAAATAATGTCTACCCCAAAACACAATTAACTTTCTTTGTTTTATATACAAATTGCTCACAATATCTGTGACAAATCTACATTGCCTAGCTAGTTCCTTGAATACCTCGCCATATCCCCTTCCCTATTATAATTTCATCTCTTCCCATTCCCCTTTTGCCAGCCTGTTTATAATGTCCCCTAAAATAATAAAAAATTGTTTTTGTCTCTACTAAGTATTCCATTATTAGATTGCTTCCTTGTAGCTTTTCCTTTTCTGCCCCATTCCCCCTTCTCCTTATGTTCTTCTTCTAGGAAAATAATGTCCTTAATTTGCTTGTCATTTGCTCTGTTGCAGGCTCCTGCAGTTTTTTTCTGTGCCTCTTAACACAGCCAACTGCAATTCAATTAAAAACTTTGTTGTGGGGCTTTTTTGTTGCTGTTGTTTTCCTTCAAGTAGCTGAGATCTCCAGGCATGTATGTATGTGTGTTATTGTATGTGTGTGAGTAATATGTATATTTCTGTGTATGTGTGTGTGTTTGCATTGTCATTTCTTAACATATTGTAATTTAAATCTGTATTTTGTGGTTTTTCGTTTACAGTTTCAAATTCGTTTAGTTTTTTTAGTTGTCTTCTTTGTATTGTTGTTGTTGTTGCTATTACAACAAGAGCAAAAAAAAAAAAAAAAATGCTGAGAAGCCTCACAAGCGTTGGCAATGCGTAATTTTTTTATTTTATTATTTTTTATATTGGTCTATAAAAGTTGCAAGATTTTTTTCAAGCTAATATTTTTTCCTAGGTTTTAATACTCGTTAGAAAAGAGAGAGACGGAACTTTTGAAGGAAAGAGAAAAACTATTACACGCACATATACAAAATTTGGAGGTTCATAGAAAACCTCCCCTCTCCTCTCCATCATTTAAGAAAAAAAACACGTCAGACAAGTTTCTGTGTCTTCTTTTTCCGTATTCTTCTTATTTCCCTCTACCAAAAAGGTTGCTCTGCGGATCAGCTGACCCATAGAGTTAGGGGGGTTAAAGAAATGAACAAAACCAACAACTACAACAACACTAAGTATCTTATAAAGTCTGCAACAACAACAACAACGACAATATGTTTTTGTTTTAGTTTTTTTGTCGTTCGCAAACTAGGCCACTGCAGTTAACCGCACAAATAACCAAGACATGAAGACAGGCACAAGAATTAGTATGCCACACAAAATCACTCACACACACAGACATCTATACAAACACACAAAGACTCACACATAAGTACCGAAGGCCTTGCTCCTCAAAGAACACTCTGCAGCAACTAACTAACCATGTTATGGATGGGTCATTCATATATTTTGCCCGTTATCATTTTCCAAAACTCTTGAGTCGGGTGAGGGGGAAATAGGGAAAGGGAGAGAAGGCGGGAGAGGGTGGGAGAGAAGGAAGAAGAGTTCCTTTCCTGGACATTACAGTTTTGCTGGTAGAATTTTTAACCTCAAAATCCAACGGCACATGTATGGCATACCAAAAAAGGTTATTAAAGACCTAGGCACTCACACACACACATAGCGGCCATACAGTCCCGGGCAAAACTGATTTGAGAAAAAAAAGAAAATTCACCCCTAAGATGGAGGTCAGAACTTTTAGGATCTGTATATAAAAATAGTCTCCCAAGCCAATACTATGACGAACTTCCATCAAAACCCATTACAAATATTTTTTAAATTTAATTTTCTATTTAATTTATAGAATATCATCAGGGGCAAGGGGTTTCCGAACCCAAAATATATATGGATCCGATAGCCCATAGCTTCTCTCCTTTACAGCATCTCGCTACAACCATTCCTTCTTGAGATATTGGCCAAATAAGTCACTCAACCATAAATTGTCTACACACTTTTGCCCCTGACTGTACATCAAAGACACTGACCCTTCCTCCTCCAAAAAAACTCTTTGTTTCTGCGGATACTTCTGCATTGCTAGGGGACAGCTGCTTCTCAACATTTGACTTGTTGTGTTTTTTTTGCAGTGCAGTTTTTCTATGTCTTCACGGATTTGTTTCCCCTTCCCCTTTCACGTTGTGTTTCACTTTAATCTACTTTTCTAATAACTTTTCGGGGGGAAACTTTGGCAGAATAAAACCTGCACTAAAACCGCATAAAATGGCTATTTATCGCCAAAAGTAAAAAGGACATACATCGAGGTAGATAACAGCTGTAGCAGAAGGTATTAAAATGAAGTTAAGGGACTTTAAAATTCGAATTCAGCTGAGCTGAATTGAAGATTTTCTAAAGAAATCATAATTCAGTCAATTTAAATTAAAGATTTAATATGGAAACCTTAATTCAGCCAGGCTGAATTGCAAATTTCCCATGGAAACCTTAATTCAGCTGGGCTGCATCTGAAGATTCAATATGTAAACCTTAATTCAGCCGGGTTGCATCTGAAGATTTCCTATGGAAACCTTAATTCAGCCAGGCTGCATCTGAAGATTTCCTATGTAAACCTTAATTCAGCCAGGCTGCATCTGAAGATTTCCTATGGAAACCTTAATTCAGCCAGGCTGAATTGAGGATATCCTATGGCAACCTTAATTCAGCCAGGCTGAATTGAGGATTTCCTATGGGAACCTTAATTCAGCCAGGCTGAATTGAAGATTTCCTATGGAAATCATAATTCAGCCTGGCTGAATTAAGTTTTCCATAGGAAATCTTCAATTCAGCCTGGCTGAATTAAAATTTCCATAGGAAATCTTCAATTCAGCCTGGCTGAATTATGATTTCTATAGGAAATCTTCAATTCAGCCTGGCTGAATTATGATTTCTATAGGAAATCTTCAATTCAGCCTGGCTGAATTTGGATTTATATAGGAAATCTTCAATTCAGCCTGGCTGAATTTGGATTGCTATAGGAAATCTTCAATTCAGCCTGGCTGAATTATGATTTCTATAAGAAATCTTCAATTCAGCCTGGCTGAATTATGATATTTGTAGGAAATCTGATGTTTTTTATAGAAAATATTCAATTCATTTTCGTTCTTGACCTAATCTAATCTGGGTCTTTGGATCAAGTTTACATTTTTTCAATATCTGCCTCGTTTTTAAACAAGAATTTCCTTGTTCTGACATTTTAATACTAGCAAATCGAATGGATTATTTTGTTCTTTGTAACAATAACAAAAAACCCAACAACAGTATCCTCCATTATGTGAAACGTTGCAATTTTCAATTCCAGGTCAAATGCAAAATTCATTTCAAACCAGCAATGAATCAATGGAAACCAATTGTTGAACTAATTCCTACGTCTAAATACAACCACAAAAAGGTATAGGGAGGGCCAATAAGGCAGGGGGAGGGAGGAGACGTACATTAAATGAAAAGAAGTACTTGTGTACGTATGTAGGTCTTCATGTCTCTCTCCTAGTTACTGTTTTTTATTGGCTAATATTTCTTACGGTATTCTGTTACCGATTTTCTAAGTAATTAAATCCGAGATATAAAAACAAAACCACAATCAGGAAAATGTTTTTTTTTCATTTATTTGCGCCTTTTAGGTATTGGGAAAAAATAGGCGTTAAAATGCCTTGACATGCGACCAAAAACAAAAACGAGCATGTTCCTGTGTGTGTGATTGATATGTGTGTTGTGATCTCTGCTTTATGAGTATCTAATGGAGAGCCAGCCAGTGTCGCCAGCCATAGTGTGTGTGTAAGGGAGAGAGAGAGACCCAGTAAGAGCAGGAGAACCATCCTCATCATAGCCATCAATAAAATTTGTTATTTATTGACATTTCAGTTTAGCTGCAAATCAAATTAATCGATGACACGATGACGTTTGTCATATTCTCAATTTGCTCACAGGCACACACACACACACATACAAATGGACACAATCTTGCAGTGACCTGCACGTTTGTTCAATGAATCAATGAGAGCAATAACTGTATGCGTGTGTGCTTGCTTTTTTTTGCTTATATGGCATTAAATCACTAGGAGATGTTGTAGGGAAAAATAAGTGGTGTCTGTTTAATGGGGTGTAACGAAAAAAAAATTGGGAAAATAAAAATACATATTTTTTAAATATTTTTCATGAGAAATTATATTATATTATATTAAATTATATTATATTAAAATAACTTATTAAATTTTTTTTATTAAAAATTGAAGATTTTCTATGGAAACCCCTATTCAGCCAGCCTGAATTGAAGATTTCCTGTGCGAACCTTAATTTAGCCGGGCTGAATTGAAGATTTCCTATGGAAACCTTAATTTAGCCGGGCTGAATTGAAGATTTCCTATGGAAACCTTAATTCAGGCGGGCTGAATTGAAGATTTCCTATGGAAACCTTAATTCAGCCGGGCTGAATTGAAGATTTCCTATGGAAACCTTAATTCAGCCGGGCTGAATTGAAGATTTCCTATGGAAACCTTAATTCAGCCGGGCTGAATTGAAGATTTCCTATGGAAACCTTAATTCAGCCGGGCTGAATTGAAGATTTCCTATGGAAACCTTAATTCAGCCGGGCTGAATTGAAGATTTCCTATGGAAACCTTAATTGAGCCGTGCTAAATTGAAGATTTCCCAGGGAAACCTTAATTCAGCAAGACTGAATTGAAGATTTTCTATGGAAACCTTAATTCAGCAAGACTGAATTGAAGATTTCCTATGGAAACCTTAATTCAGCCTGGCTGAATTATGATTTCTGTAGGAAATCTTCAATTCAGCGAGGATGAATTATGATTTCTATAGGAAATCTTCAATTCAGCCTGGCTGAATTATGATTTCTATAGGAAATCTTCAATTCAGCCGGGCTGAATTGAAGATTTCCTATGGAAACCTTAATTCAGCCGGGCTGAATTGAAGATTTCCTATGGAAACCTTAATTCAGCCGGGCTGAATTGAAGATTTTCTATGGAAACCTTAATTCAGCCGGGCTGAATTGAAGATTTCCTATGGAAACCTTAATTCAGCAGGGCTGAATTGAAGATTTCCTATGGAAACCTTAATTGAGCCGTGCTAAATTGAAGATTTCCCAGGGAAACCTTAATTCAGCAGGGCTGAATTGAAGATTTCCTATGGAAACCTTAGTTCAGCCTTGCTGAATGGGAATTCCTGTACGAAATCTTCAATTCAGCCTGGCTGAATTATGATTTCTATAGGAAATCTTCAATTCAGCCTGGCTGAATTATGATTTCTATAGGAAATCTTCAATTCAGCCTGGCTGAATTATGATTTCTATAGGAAATCTTCAATTCAGCCTGGCTGAATTATGATTTCTATAGGAAATCTTCAATTCAGCCTGGCTGAATTATTATTTCTATAGGAAATCTTCAATTCAGCCTGGGTGAATTACGATTTCTATAGGAAATCTTTAATTCAGCTTGGCTGAATTATGATTTCTATACGAAATCTTCAATTCAGCCTGGCTGAATTATGATTTCAGCCTGGCTATTATGATATCTATAGGAAATCTTCAATTCAGCCTGGCTGAATTATGATTTCTATAGGAAATCTTCAATTCAGCCTGGCTGAATTATGATTTCTATAGGAAATCTTCAATTCAGACTGGAAAATTTTACAAAAAATTATTTAAAAATATTTTTTAAAATCGAATACCTTGGGTGGCAATCAAGATATTCGATTTTTTTCAATTTCCAATTTTGTTGCATTACACCCTATTACTGACATATGTGTGTGTTATTAAGCTTATTAGTGTTTGTATGTCAAGTACTGTCGCCCATCACGCACACACACACACACATTGTATATGTATATATGGAGGGCAATTTTCAAATGAGAGTAGCTTAGATGCCGACAGTAGTGGGCTTTAATGTGATTACCACCAACGCATGTATTCAATAGTCAGGGGAAGGTATGCCAAAAAATCATTCTGGACCTAATTCATTATCCTATGCCAAATTTCGTGCAAATCGAAAGACATAGAGGGACTTTGGTGTCTCATTTACCTTAAATCGGACCAAAATATATATGGGAGCTATATGTTAATCTGACCCTATTAACTCGAGACTTGACACACAGTACCCCATGCAAAATTGTGTGCAAATCGAAAGATATATAGGGACTTTGGTGCCCTATTTGCCTAAAATCGAACGAAAATATATATGGGAGCTATATAAAAATCTGAACCGATTTTCACGAAACTCAGCACACGTCATTCTAAACTCAATTCAATACACTATGCAAAATTTCATGAAAATCGAAAGATATATAAGGACTTTGGTGTCCCATTTACCTTAAATCGAACGAAACTATATACGTGAGCTATATCTAAATCTGAACTGATTTCAATAGGGTTCGCCCTTGAGCCAAATAATTGACTTGTGCCAAATTTCATTCAAATCTGATCAAAAATTCGGCCTTTTGTTTACACTTTAACGGACAGACGGTCGGACGGACGGACGGACATGCATAAATCGACTCAGAAAGTGATTCTATGCATATTCTCAAAAGGAACCATGTGTCGTATCTCAGAATAGCCGCAGAAAAATTCATTAAAAACCTACGTCTTAGTATCTTCGTAAATTCCTACCCGCCTTGACCTTAGAAAAATTTCTGAAATTTCTCTATGTGAGTCTATACGAACCAGCTAATGGTTCATCGCAGGGACGTAAGCAGGGGGCGGCCTGGGGGCCCGGGCCCCCCCGATATGAATTTTTTTCACAACAGCGAATTTTTCCATTTTGTACTACCGGAATTGTTTTTGGAAAAGATCGGTTTATATTTGGATTTTTCTGGTCGCTACGGAGGCCGCAATTATGGCCCAAATACCGCGAATTTTTGCATGGAGAAGGGTCAAAGAATAAGCATGCCTGTTTTGATAAAGATTGGTCAATATTTAGCGGGTCAAATGGACCCTGACTTTTGTGTGGAAAATAACAAAATTTGTATTCTATGGCGTATATATTAACTCCCGAAGGACATAGACCCGAGAAGTTGATAGTATATCCAAGAGGAGTGGTTGGCCTTTAAATTGATACCAATTGCATTGTGTGTGTACTCGGATGTGGGAGTTACACTTAAATATTTACAGGTGGGTACATATTCATATATAATTTAGTAACCCATTACCATACTAGAGGGCGGAAATTAGCACTGATCGTTTTGAAATTTTTCATGAGGATCCAGGTATGGTCATGGACAACGTCGGATAATGATGATCGGCTAATAATTTTGGGATGAAGTGACCCGAAAACTTATTTTTTTTTGTGTGTTTTTATGAGTCGATTTATAGGCCACTATTGAAAGCCGAACATCACAACACAACCCACGGTGAAGTAATATTTGTAGACGTCTAGTCGGTCAAGCGGGGTGCAAATATCGCGAAATATTGTCCAAGCTCAAAATATCGAATCATAGAAAATTACATTTTCGTGGCAGTTGTGTAGGGTATCATAAGGTCGGCTCCGATCGACTTTAATGCTCCGCTCACTGGTTTTCAATAATATTTTTTTTTGAATAGCAAAATCGGGACTTTTCAGTTTTTTTTTTTGAATTATTACCCTTGGGTATTCTTCCCCTCAGTTTATTAAAATTATTTGTAATGAATTAAATCTAATCATATTGAGCGTGTAAAAGGGAACAAAATATCGAAGAAGAGCCATAGAAATACAAATATGAACAGTAAATGCATTGATTAAGTTTCAATAGTTGTGTTGTTGTTGTTTTCTTACCACAACAACACCAGAGAGATGTGGAAGCAACAACAAATCTTGTGAGGAGATTTTTTTCTTAGCTATACAAAACTAAAGATTTACACAGAAAATGCGCATATTTAGTAGCGGTTTTCAAAGAGTTTTCAAATCATTTTCTTATCAGCCATTGGCAAAGCTAGACTTAGTTAGTTAGACAAATTGCAAAAAAATACCAAAAGAAAAAAAGAATCCAATAAGAAATAAATGTAAAGCCTAAGGAATAAAAATAACAACAAAAATCGAAACAGCAGCCGAAATGTGAAATATTTGTAAAAAAATACCCCGATATCCTTTGAATATTACAATTTTATTTTGTGACCGACACTAACGGGTAAAAAAATAAGGGATATACTTCCTCTTTTTTTGCCAATTGGAATTTACTCGTTTTTGCGATCACAAATTATGAAATTGTATTTGAAAACAACACTCGGAAGGAGATCGCCTAAAGGATTATTGAACAAAAAAGGATTAATTAATTTAAAGTGAATTAAGTGCAAAGGAAAAAATATCAAGAAAAATTATATTTAATTCCCCAGTGACCATGTGCTATCTATCTCTCATGCTAGATCTATCTCTCTCTCTTACAAAAGCTTTACTACATAATATGGACATTCAAAGAGAGCTACTTTTGAAAGCTATGTGAAAGAGATCATAATTTTTTTCTTGTTGTAAGAAAGAGAAATACATACGGAAACTAGAAATAAATAAATTAAAAATATAAATTATAAAAAATACATAAATTCATATAATAAACGGATATATTTGAAAAAAAAGGTTTGTCCTACGATAGCATTGATATGGTTGTTCCAGCTTAATGATTTATTGAAAATTACTCCTAGATTTTTGGCGCTGGATACCAGCTCGATTTTTTCATTGTTGACAAGGATGACAATATGCTGCAATGATATTTTTCTGTTTTTTTGTGAATGATCAAGCATTTTGATTTAGGCGGAGTCAATAATAGGCCATTAGCTTTAGCCCACTCGCATAATCTAGAGAGATCCTGATTAAGAATTCCTACAGACTGACTTATATTGTTTAGGGAGCTACTCACAAATATTTGCACATCATCTGCGTACATGTGTGCTTTTGACTATGGTGAAGTTGATCAGGAAGATCGTTCGCGTATAAGGAGAAGAGGTGCGGACCTATGACGACGGATCTTTGGGGGACTCCTTTTTTTACAGCCATAGGTTTAGAGATCAAGGTTTCCGTGTAAACTGACTGAGATCTATTTGAAAGATAGGACGTAATTAGTTTTGTAGAGGTTGTGGAAAAATTAAAAAAAAAAAAAAAAAACAGTAAGCGGAGCATTATGGTCGGACGGGGCCGACCATATGATACCCTACACAATTTCCATGAAAATCTAACTTTCGGTGGTACTATATTCTAAGCTTGGGTAACATTTTGCGATATTTGCGCCCTCCTCTAATTATTTGTCCAGATTCCCTTCACCGTGGGTTGTGTTGTGATGTTCGACTTTCAATTGCGGCCTATAGATCGACTCGAACAAAAAAAAAAAAAAAAAAAAATTGTGTTTTCTGGTCCAATTCATCCCAATATTATTATCTGATTATCACCGAAAGTTATAGGCGTTGTTCTTGACCATACCTGGATCCTCATGGAAAATTCCAAAGCGATCAGCGCTATATTTCCGCCCTCTAGTGCGGTAATAGATTACTAAATAATATATGAATACGTAAGCACCTGTAAATATTTACGTGTAACTCCCACATCCGATCACATAGAACAATATAATTGGTATCAATTTAAAGGCCAACCACTCCTCTTTGATATAGTATCAACTAATCGGGTCTATGTCCTTCAGGGGTAAATGTATAGGCCATATAATACAAATTTTGTCATTTTTCGCACCAAAGTCGGGGCCCATTTGACTCGCTTAATAGTGACCGATCTTTATCAAAACAGGCATGCTTATTCTTTCATGTAAAATTTCACGATGTTTGGGCCATAATTGCGGCCTCTGGTGCGACCAGAAAATCAGACAAAAATAACGTTTCTTGTCCATTTCATCCCCTAAATATTAACCGATATTTACCAAAAACAAAACAATTCGCCATCCAACATGCAAAATTTCGTGAAGATTGGCCCATAACTGTGGCCTGTATCGTGTTTACAAATTATAATGAACAGACGGACGGACACACATGTCTAGATCGACTCAGCTAGTCGAGATATGACGATCGGTATACTTAAAGGTGGGTCTAGGGCCAATATTTCGCGGCGTAACAAACTTTTGGGCTGCACAAAGGTATAATACCCTGACAACATAGTTGTGTAGGGTATAATAATATTTTTATACCCTTTACCACCCTGTGCTACAGGGTACAATGTCTTTGTGCATATGTTTGTAACAGGCAGAAGGAATCAAACCCATGATTCCTTTTGAGAATATGCACAGAATCACTTTTTGAGTCGATTTATGCTTGTCCGTCTGTTCATGTTAAATTGTAAACAAAGTACAGGTCGCATTTATAATTCGATTTGGATGAAATTTGGCACAAGTCACTTATTTGGACCAAGGACGAACTCTATTGAAATTGGAGAAAATCGGTTCAGATTTACATATAGCTCCCATATATATTTTCGTCCGATTTTAGGTAAACGGTGCACCAAAGTCCCTGAAAATCATTCGATTTGCACAAAATTTGGCATAGCGTACTGAATTAAGGGTAAAATGACGTGTGCTAAGTTTCATGAAGATCGGTTCAGATTTAGATATAGCTTTCATTTTCGTCCGATTTTATGTAAATGGTACACCAAACTCTTAATGTACGGATTGATGTTAGGCGGTTCACATATAGATAAAGATCACATATTTATGTTCGTTCAATTTCCATTTCAATGTTCCATCGAAAAGGCGAAGTCTATTAGGATATACATACATGTAGAATATACTCAAAGTGGTGAAGGATATCATATAGTCGGTCCAGTCCGACATTACTACTTTCCTTACTGGTTTTTGGTATGGATATGTGTTATTCAATGAGAACCCAAAATACAAAATTACAGCCAAGTTGGTTGGAAAACCTCTCTCTAAAATATCGAATACTGTGTGGTTTAGCGTTATATGGCGGCTAACCTGAAACTTGCCTCAATATTAATAATTTTTGGTACGGAGATGTGCTATGCAATGAGAACCTAAAATAAAAAAAATGCAACCAATTCGGTGAGAAAACTTATCCAAGATCCCCAAAATGCTGAATATTGGGGGGTACCCTTGTCTGGGGGCTACCCTGAAACATGGGTCAATATTAATAGTTTTTAGTATGGATATGTGTTATACTATGAGAACCTAAAATACAAAATTTCAACCAATTCGGTTAGAAAACATATCCAAGATCCCTAAAATACCGAATATTGGGGGGTATCGTTATATGGGGGCTACCCTGAAATTAGGGTCAATATTAATAATTTTTAGTACAGAGATGTGCAATGCAATGAGAATCCAAAATACAAAAATTACAGCCAATTCAATTGAAAAATGTGTCCAAAATCCCCAAAATATCGAATATTGGGAGGTACCGTTGGGAGGGGCTACCCAAAAACTCGGGTCAATATAATAGTTTTTTCTCGGTACGGACATGTGTTATACTATGAGAACATTAAAATACACAATTTCAACCAATTCGGTGAGAAAACTTATCCAAGATCCCCAAAATGCTGAATATTGGGGGGGTACCCTTGTGTGGGGGCTACCCTGAAACATGGGTCAATATTAATAATTTTTGGTACGGACATGTTCTATACTATGAGAACCTAAAATACATAAATTCTTTCAATTCGGTTAAAAAACTTAACCCAGATCCCCAAAATATCGAATATTGGGGGATACCGTTGTGTTGGGGCTACATTAAAAAGTGGACCGATATATATCATATCCCATATCTAACACTCTAGGAATACTAGCAATGTCTGGGCAGAGCTCTATCTTAAATATTGTGATGTCGATCGTGATTTCAAAAGACTGACCGACAGACAGGCGGACATGCATAAATCGACATAGAATTTTATTCCGATCAAGAATATATATACTTTATGGGGTCTCAGGTGAATATTTCGAGGTGTCGGAATAACAAATTTAATATACATTCCACCTTATGCTGGAAGGGGTATAAAAACAAAAAAACTCCGAGAATGGAGTGGGTGGGGGTCTCTTAAGTAAAATGACGAAAATTGAAAAATGCCGGTCCTAACCTAAAATATTTAAATCATTTAAAATAATTTCCAAAATTTCCCTCTCACCTCCCCTCCCTACCCATCTCATATTCCGACTTAATATTAGTTAAATTCGAATATATATGTATCGAATTTGATCGCTATTGCACCTCTCAATATTTCGCAAATTATTTATAATAATCTCCTGCACTACACTTCGATGACCATTAACCTGCATTCCCAATAAATATATTTGTGTGTGTGTTCTTTCTGTTTTAATTTCAATTTGCAAATACCTTTTGTAAGCCATTAAAACACCTAATAGTATCCGCAGCTACATACCAAAAAAAACATCGAAAAATATTTCAAAAATAGAGATAAAAGTTTGGTTAGAGGTTATCGCAATAAATATTTGCATATGTGGCCAGTTTAAACTATTGAGCTCCCCCAGCTCAATATTAAGCGAATGAAGCCAACCAGCAGGTCGTCCTATTTTCTATAACAAATAATAAAAATGCATACAATTCAGACCAACTTTATACAAATTCACAACATGGCTCTATGCAGGTTATTTGCATGGGTCTGGAAAGGCATGGGTGGGAGGTGAGGTGAGTTGAGGGGAAGAGAGGGTTTCTGTATATTTGGTTATCTCTTTTGTTTTTAATACACAGACAACAGCAGCCACACACCGAAGTATTAAGAGGCCAAGAGGGTAAGAGAGAGAGAGTTGTGGAGAGTGAGAGGGGAAGGGGTAGAGCAGCAAAACATAAAGCTGTACAAATTTGTTTAGCACAGATGCAACGGCAATAAACACACGGAAACGGAAATACAACCAAAAAATAAACGCATATATATTCACACACAGACACCTACATATATTTTTATGTGTGATGGTCCTCATGAGTAGCCCATAGTCCACAAGCTTTGCATACATTGAAGGAGAGATAGTGAGAGAGAGAAAAAAACCATTTTAGCTTTTAGCAGCTGTAAGCAAATAATAAAAATCTACATTTTTATTGCCAATGAGTGGCGGAGGGGGAGTTTTCGTTAAGCGGATATTTGATAATAAATGAAAAATTTTATTGGTCGTATTTTTCATGTTATTGTTGGTCGGACAGGAATACAAATCCATTATTTGTTATCGGATTTTTTGGAAAAAAACATAGAGATTTATATTTTATATTTTCATAAGAATTGTGCTAGATAAGCCTTTTAGGTTATCTGGTCGGGGAATTTTCTAAATAGCGATATGGACTATAAGGAATATGTGGGCGCGGGCCATACCAACATTCGAATCGATCATGATAAAATTTGGTAGTAAGGTTTTACAGCCCCTGAGAACCAAAAATACCAAATTATTGCCTATTCGGTTGGAATGCGTATTTGAAATCCTCTAAATACCGAAATTTGGGAGATACGTCCCTATGGGGGCCATCCTAAAAAGTCGATCGATATTGATAATTTTTGGTGGGAAGGCTTTATACCTACCAAGAACCATAAATAACAAATTATAGCCTATTCGCTTGGAATCCGTACCTCAAAATCCTCAAAATACCGAATTTCGGAAGGTATCTTCAAATGGGGTCTATACTAAAAAGTAAACCAATATCCATAATTTTTGATGGGAAGATTTGCTGCACTATGAGAACCCATAATACCAAATTACAGCCAATTCGGTTGAAAAACAGACCCAACATCGCAAAAATACCGAAATGTAGGTGGTACCCGTGTACACGGGTCATACCAACATGAGGACCTATTATGATCATTTTTGTTGGGAATATTTTACACCCGCTTATAACTCAAAATACCAAATTTAGCCTATTCGGTTGAAAAACATGTCCAAGCTCCCCAAAATACTGAAATTCGGGAGGTACCTTTATATGGGGACTATCCTTAAAAATTGATCGATATTTATAATTTTTGGTAGGAAGGTTTGTCACCTACTGAGACCCCAATATACCAAATTACAATCAATTCTGTTGAAAAACTTACCCAAGATCCCAAAAATACCGAAATTTAGGTGTAGCGTTATATGGAGGCCATACCAAAATGTGGGCCGATAATAATAATTTTTGGTGGGAAGGTTTTACACTCACTGAGAACTCAAAATACCAAATTATAGCCTATTCGGTTGAAAAACATATCCAAGCTCCCCAAAATACTGAAATTTAGGAGGTACCTTTATATGGGGGCTAGACCAAAAAGTGGATCGATATTTATAATTTTTGGTTGAAAGATTTGTTCCCTGATGAGAATCCAAAATACCAGTTTACAACCAATTCGATTGGAAAACTAATCCAAGATCCCAAAAATTCCGAAATTTAGGTATAGCGTAATATGGGGGCTAGACCAAAAAGTGGATCGATATTTATAATTTTTGGTGGGAAGGCTTTACACCCCCTGGGAACCCTTAATACCAAATTATAGCCTATTTGACTGGAAAACATACCCGCAACCCTCAAAATATCGAAATTTGGGAGGTCCGTATCAATGGGGGCTTTCATAAAAAGTGGATCGATACTTATAATTTTTGGTAGGAAGATTTGTCACCCAATGAGAACCCAAAATACCAAATTACAACCAATTCTGTTGGAAACCATACCTAAACTCCCAAAAATATCGAAATTTACGTGTAGCGTTATATGGGGGCTATCCTTAAATGTGGATCGATATGTATAATTTTTGGTAGGAAGATTTGCTGCCCTATGAGAACCCTAAATACCAAATTACAACCAATTCGATTGGAAAACTTACCCAAGATCCTGAAATATCGAATATTTGAGGGTGTCGTTATATGGGGGTTATACCAAAATGTGGGCCGATAATAATAATTTTTGGTGGGAAGGTTTTACACTCACTGAGAACTCAAAATACCAAATTATAGCCTATTCGGTTGAAAAACATATCCAAGCTCCCCAAAATACTGAAATTTGGCAGGTACCTTTATGTGAGGGCTATCCTTAAAAGTTAATCGATATTTATAATTTTTGGTAGGAAGGGTTTACACCAACTGAGAACCTAAAATACCAAATTACAAGCAATTCGATTGGAAAACTAAACCAAGATCCCAAAAATTCCGAAATTTAGGTGTAGCGTAATATGGGAGCTAGACCAAAAAGTGGATCGATATTTATGATTTTTGGTGGGAAGGCTTTAGACCCCCTGGGAACCCTAAATACCAAATTATAGACTATTTGATTGGAAAACATACCCGCAATCCTCAAAATATCGAAATTTGGAAGGTCCGTTTCAATGGGGGCTATCATAAAATGTGGACCGATTTTAATAATTTTTGGTAGGAAGATTTTACACTCA
Organism: Musca vetustissima; assembly: GCF_032173495.1. Taxonomy (NCBI): domain Eukaryota; kingdom Metazoa; phylum Arthropoda; class Insecta; order Diptera; family Muscidae; genus Musca; species Musca vetustissima. The sequence continues at coordinate 164,598 of NW_026880015.1, forward strand.
CTGAGAACCTAAAATACCAAATTACAACCAATTCGATTGGAAAACTTACCCAAGTTCTCAAAAATATCGAATATATCTGGGTACCGTTATATGGGGGCTAGACCAAAAAGTGGATCGATATTTATAATTTTTGGTTGAAATATTTGCTACCCTATGAGAACCCAAAATACCATATTACAACCAATTCGATTGGAAAACATACCCAAAATTCCTAAAATATCGAATATTTGAGGGTGTCGTTATATGGGGGTTATACCAAAATGTGGGCCGATAATAATAATTTTTGGTGGGAAGGTTTTAGATCCAAAGAGAACTATAAATACCAAATTATGGCCTATTCGGTTAAAAAACATATCCAAGCTCCCCAAAATACTGAAATTTGGCAGGTACCTTTATGTGGGGGCTATCCTTAAAAGTTAATCGATATTTATAATTTTTGGTAGGAAGGGCTTACACCAATTGAGAACCTAAAATACCAAATTACAACCAATTCGATTGGAAAACTTACCCAAGATCCCAAAAATTCCGAAATTTAGGTGTAGCGTTATATGGGGGCTAGACCGAAAAGTGGATCGATATTGATAATTTTTGGTGGGAAGGCTTTACACCCCCTGGGAACCCTTAATACCAAACTATAGCCTATTTGACTGGAAAACATACCCGCAACCCTCAAAATATCGAAATTTGGGAGGTCCGTTTCAATGGGGGTTATCATAAAATGTGGACCGATTTTAATAATTTTTGGTAGGAAGATTTGTCAACTAATGAGAACCCAAAATACCAAATTACAACCAATTCGGTTGGAAAACTTACCCAAGTTCTCAAAAATATCGAATATATCAGGGTACCGTTATATGGGGGCTAGACCAAAAAATGGATCGATATTTATAATTTTTGGTTGAAATATTTGCTACCCTATGAGAACCCAAAATACCAAATTACAGCCAATTCGGTTAATAAAAGTGTTCAAAATATCACAAATATCGAATAATAGAGGGTACCGTTATATGGGGACTACCCCAAATATTGAACCAATTTTGATAATTTTTCCTACGAATAATTTCTACCCTAAGAGAACCGAAAATACAAAATTGCAGCTAATTTTGTTAATAAACATGCTCAAAATCCCAAAAATATCGAAAAATAGAGGGTAGAGTTGTATGGGCACTAGCCCAAATATTGAACCAATACTTATAATTTTCAGTGCGAAGAATAGCTACCCTAAGAGAACCCAAAATACCAAATTACAGCCAATTCGGTTGAAAAACTTAAATAAAATTTCCAAAGTACTGAAAATTGGGGGTATCTACCGTTGCATGGGGGCTACCCTGAATATTGAACAAATTTTGATCATTTTTCCTACGAATAATTTTTACCCTAAGAGAATCCAAAAAAATAAATTCAAGCTACTTCGTTTGAAAAATTTGCCTAACATTTTCTGAATACCGAAATTTAGGGGTACCGTTGTTTGGGGGCCATACCATGATTGGGGGCCGATAATGATTATTTTTCGTATTTAGAATATATACCCTATGAGAACCAAAAATACCAAATTTAAGCCAATTCGATTAGAAACGTGCCCAAATATCCCTTAAAATATCAAAATTCGGGTGGTTCGGTTATATGGGGGCTATAGCAAAATGTGGATCGATGTTGAAAAATTTTGGTTTGCAATTTTGCTACCCAAAGAGAAAACCAAATATGAAATTATAGCCAATTCGATTGAAAAATTAATCCAAAAATCCGCCAAATATTGAATAAAAGAGGTTAGGGGTATATGGGGGGCTACTTCGAAACTTGGGTTAATATTGATAATTTTTGGTATGAAGATTTTATACTCAATGAGAGCACGAAATACCAAATTACAGCCAATTGGGTTCAAAAACGTGACAAAAATCCTTTAAAAAAATTGATAGCATTTTTTATATCTCGCCTAAAAGTATGCTCCAATTAATTTGTCCTATTTCGGCGTATGAGTTATATTAAGCGCTTGATATTCTAATAATATAACGTATACGCTCCAGAGGAATATTTATTAAATGGCAGAAGAAATACCATTCAGCCACCACTTTATTGTGAAACCAGTAAGGAAAGTAGTAAAGTCGGACGGGGCCGACTATATGACACCCTTCACCACTGTGGGTATATTCAACAGATGAATCCTAACAGACGTCGAATTTTTGAAGGACCATTAACATGAAAACGGATCCATAAACATGCCATTCTGCAATCTATACTATATTTTTCATTTGGTCAGATACAGGGTTGCTTCAAGCTAGGTTATATCTACTTCACTACGCTGTGCCAAATTTTTTGTCAATCGGCCTCCCTTGGGGTCTTTGGTGCACTAATTACCTTAAATCGGATGAAAATACATATGGGAGCTATATTTAAATCTGAACCGATTTTCACGAAACTTGGCAGACATCATTCTCGATATTATTCATAACTCTGTGCCATATTTTGTGCACACCAAAAGATTTCCAGGGACTTTAGAGGACTATTTACCTAAAATCGGGCGAAGCTACATATGTGAGCTATATCTAAATCTGAACCGATTTTCACGAAACTTTGCACACATCATTCTATACTTAATTTAGTACGCTTTGCCAAATTTCGTGCAAATCGAAAGATATATAGGGTCTATGGTGCACCAATTACCTTAAATCGGATGAAGATATATATGGGAGCTATATCTAAATCTGAACCGATTTTCACGAAACTTGGCAAACATCATTCGTGACCTTATTCATTACGCTGTGCCAAATTTCGTGCAAGTCAAAAGATCTCCAAGGACTTTAGTGGACTATTTACCTAAAATCGGGCGAAGCTACATATGTGAGCTATATCTAAATCTGAACCGATTTTCACGAAACTTTGCACATATCATTCTAGACCTTATTTAATACGCTGTGCCAAATTTCGTGCAAATCGAAAGATATATAGGGTCTATGGTGCACCAATTACCTTAAATCGGATGAAGATATATATGGGAGCTATATCTAAATCTGGACCGATTTCCAGGAAACTTAACACATATCGTTCTAGACATAATTCATTACGCTGTGCCAAATTTCGTGCAAATCGAACGATATATAGGGACTTTGGTACACCATTTACCTTAAATCGGACGAAAATATATATGGGAGCTATATCTAAATCTGGACCGATTTTCAGGAAACTTAACACACATCATTCTAGTCCTAATTAATTACGCTGTGCCAAATTTCGTGCAAATCGAACGATATATAGGGACATTGGTACACGATTTACATTAAATCGGACGAAAATATATATATGGGAGCTATATCTAAATCTGGACCGATTTTTCCCAATTTCAATAGTGTTTGTCCTTAGGCCAAATAAGTGACCTATGCCAAATTTCATCCAAATCGGATCATAAGTGCGACCTGTACGTTGTTCACAAAAATACATGGGCAGACAGAGGGACGGACGGACATGCATAAATCGATTTAAAAAGTGATTTTATGCATATTCTAAAAAGGAACCATGTGTCTATCTCGTTTCCTTTTGCCTGTTACAAACATATGCACAAAGACATAATACCCTGTACCACAGTGTGGTGAAAGGTATAAAAATTCCAATGGATTTTCATTTCAGAAAAAAGGTTGGAGCTATGAATAAAAAAATTGTATATTAAAATACGGAATATATTCAATACGGCAATTAGGTAAAAAAGCAAAAAAAAAAAAAAAAAATAATAACATGAATCACAGCAGCTAAAAACAACAACAACAATACCTAAAAATGAACACAAAAAAACAACAACAACAAAAATTATAATAATGGTAATATGACCGATTGTTTTTTCCTCCTGCTTCGTCGTCTTTGATTTCCAAACCCCCCAAGCTGGTGCTGCTGCTGCCGATGTTGCCATCATCATTTGGCAGCATGGTAATAGTTGCCTCCCTTCTCCCCATATAATTGTAAGGCAAATAACATCCAAAAAAAATCAAAATAATATAGGGTTGCATTTCAGGGCCCACACACACACACACAAAACAAAGACTCACGGCCTAGAAGATTACAATTCAAACGAAACGTAAACAATAACATCGGAATGGGGAGGGGGTGTGGCAGGTCATACACGTTTTGATGAATATGTCAAAAAAAATCCAAATAATAATTGATTCAAATTCCTAGGAAAATTGCTATGGATTCCAGGGAAAATTTTTAGATATCAACAGAGGCTTGAAAAAAAAATAAAATATAAAAAATGCTGCATACTTTTAGGCAGCATGTTATGAGAAATCTTAGGAATTTGGATAACAAATTAAGTAAAAAAAAATTATTTAATAAAAAAATATAAAAATGTGTTGTATTCTTTTGGAAAATATTGATATCTTGGGTTCTTTTAAGGGTAGACTTCTTCTTAATAAAAATTATAAATATCTGTACCCTCGATACTCTCTATTATTCGATATTTGTGCGATTTTGAGCACGTTTATTAACCGAATTTGTTGCAATGTGTTACACTGGGTTTTGCATTGTGTAGCAAATCTTCCTACTAAAAATTATTAATATTGGTTCACTTTTTATGAATACCGAAATATCGGAGGGTCCCTGTCGATATTTCGGTATTTTTGGGGTAATTTTTCAGACAAATTAGCTGAAATTTGATATTTTGGATTCTCGTTAGGAAGCAAATCTTTCCACAAAAATTATTGAGATTGGCCCAAATTTCGGTGTAGTCCCCATATAATGTTATGCCTCAATATTCGGTATTTTGGGGAGCTTGGTGACGTTTTCCAACCGAATTAGCTATAATTTGGTATTTTGGGTTCTCAATGTGTTTGAACTCTTCCTACAAAAATGTATTGAGTTTGGCCCAAATTTCGGGATAGTTCTCATATAATGTTACGCGTCAATATTCGATATTTTGGGGAGCTTGGTGATGTTTTCCAACCGAATTAGCTATAAGTTGGTATTTTGGGTTCTCATTGACTATCAAATCTTCCTACAAAAAATTATTGGGATTGGCCAAAATTTCAGGATAGTCCCCATATAATGTTATGCCTCAATATTCAATATTTTGAGGAGTTTGGTGATGTTTTTCAACCGAATTAGCAATAATTTGGTATTATGAGTTCTGAATGTGTATGATATCTTCGCACAAAAAATTGTCGAGATTGGCCCAAATTTCGTGATAGTCCCCATATAATGTTACCCCTCAATATTCGATATTTTGGGGAGCTTGGTGACGTTTTCCAACCGAATTGCTTGTAATTTCATATTTTGAGTTCTCATTTTGTAGCAAATGTTCGCACGAAAAATCATCAATATCGATCCACTTTTTATGATATCTCCCATAGGAAGATACCTTCCAAATTTCGATAATTTGAGGATTGCTGGTACGTTTTCCATCCAAATAGGCTATAATTTGGCATTTGAGGTTCTCATTGGGTAGCAAATCTTCGCACCACAAAATGATCAATATCGATCCACTTTTTGGTCTAGCCCCCATGGAAAGGTACCTCCCAAATTTCGGTAGTTTGAGAATTGCAGGAAGGTTTTCCATTCAAATAGGCTGTAATTTGATATTAAGGATTCTCAGGGAATGAGAAGCCTTCCCACCAAAAATGATTATTATCGGCCCACATTTTGGTATGGCCACCATACAACGGTACCCCAAAATTTCGATATTTTCGGGATCTTGGGCGTGTTTTCCAACCGAATTGGCTATAATTTGGTACTTTGGGTTTTCATTGGGAAACAAATTTTCCTCATTGGGTAGCAAATCTTCCTACCAAAAATAATCAATATCGATCCACTTTTTGGTCTAGCCCCCATAGCAGGGTACCTCCAAAATGTCGGTATTTTGAAGATTGCAGGTACGTTTTACAACCGAAATGGCTATAATTTAATATTAAGGGTTCTCAGAGGATGTAGAGCTTTCTCATCAAAAATTATCATTATCGGCCCAAAATTTCGTAGGACCTACAATACAACTGTATCCGGAAATATCGGTATTTTTGGGATCTTGGGCGTGTTTTCCAACCGAATTGCTTCTAATTTGGTATTTTAGATTCTCAGTAGGTGTAAAACCTACCTACCAAAAATTATGAATATCGATCCACTTTTTGGTCTAGTCCCCATAGGATGGTACCTCGAAAATTTCGATATTTTGAGGATTGCAGGTACGTTTTTTAGCCGAAGTGCTTGTAATTTGATATTTATGATTCTCGGTGGGTGTAAAAACTTCCTATCAAAAATTATGAATATCGATCCACTTTGTATGATAGTCACCATATATCGATATCCTTAATTGTTGCAATTTTGCACCCGAAGAGTCTGTAATTTGACATTACGAGACCTTGGTGGCTGAAAAATGCATTTTTCCCCTTTTCTTATCCTTCTTTTTATTTAATTTGAAAAAAAACTGTATTTTTTACAGTTATATTAAAAAGTTATTAGCATTTTGGTGCATTGCCTAAAAGTATGCACTACTTGTTGTGAGCATACTGCGTATGAGTTTTATTAATGGCTTGCAGATCTAATAATATTACTTATACGCTCCAAAGGAATATGATTATTTTAGTCTTTTTATATGAAAATATGTTTACTCATATATCTTAAACATATCGCAGGATATATAGCTCTAAAAAAAGGTTTCCGCACCTATACCCCTCTTCATGAAAGTGTTAAAAAATTCTTAAGAAATATTATGTTGTTGTGAACTTTAATACTTCATGTTTCCTCCATTCTTTCTTTAGTCTTTTTTCTGCATCCATTCACATTGAAAACTTCTTTTGTGAAAGAAAAACTAAAAAAATAACAACAAGAAAATTCTAAAGAAAAACTTGCATTGAAATATTGTTGCTGTGTGTAACTATCTTCTTTTTTATATTATACTCAACCTCCTATCTTGAAGCTAAAAAAGGACCATTGAGGTCCTTTTCTTCACTTCCACCCGCCACACAAACACACACAGGTGCATCACGTAGATAATAGCATAGAAATCTTAATAAAATATTAAATGTAATCATGGTCATTCTTGAAATAAATGTTGCGAGACTATCTAAAAGGAGAGATGTAAAAAAATGCAGCAGCCATCTTGTTGCTTTTTAGTTTCTTTCTTTTCTTGTATTCTTTTTTTGTTTCTTTATAGCTCTTTTTTTGGTAAATAAATTCAATGGGATGTTGTTGTTCGTCTTATGAATAATTTAAGTTCAACCAACACATATGAGTCATATCTGATATTTTCATATAAAAGAAGATAATATGGTGCATATTTTTAGGAGGGGAGACAGTTATAAATATATATATAAAATATTAAGAACAAAATTAATATAATATTGCACTTAAATATGTATAGACCAATTGGGAAATTTTCAAAGAAAAAGACATATCGATGAAATGAAGTTTTTTTTTTTTATTTTTCAAGAACATAATTTTTTCTTTATGAAATCGAAAAAAAAACCAGTAAGGAAAGTAGTAAAGTCGGACGGGGCCGACTATATGATACCCTTCACCACTTTGGGTATATTCAACAGATGAATCCTAACAGACGTTGCATTTTTAAAGGACCAGTAAAATTAAATTGAATCAATAAACATGTCATTCTTCAACCGATACTAAATTTTTCATTTGGTCAGATATAGAAGCTGTATCTAAATCTGAACCGATTTTCAGGAAACTTAACACACATCATTCTGGACCTAATTCAGTACTCTATGCAAAATTTCGTGCAAATCGAAAGATATATAGGGACTTTGGTGGACCATTTACATTAAATCGGATGAAAAGATATATGGGAGCTATATTTAAATCTGAACCGATTTTTACGAAATTTAAAACACACCATTCTAGACCTAAATCATTAGGCTGTGCCATATTTCGTGTAAATCGAAAGATATATAGGGACTTTGGTGCACCATTTATCTAAAATCGGGCGAAACTATATATGGGAGCTATATTTAAATCTGAACCGATTTTTACGAAATTTAACACACATCATTCTAGACTCAATTCAGTACGCTATGCCAAATTTCGTGCAAATCGAAGCGTATATAGGGACTTTGGTACACCATTTACCTTAAATCGGACGTAAATATATATGGGAGCTATATCTAAATCTGAACCGATTTTTACGAAACTCAGCACACATTATTCTAAACTTAATTCAGTACTCTATGCCAAATTTCGTGCAAATCGAAAGGTATATAGGGACTTTGGTGCACTATTTATCTAAAATCGGACGAAAATATATATGGGAGCTATATCTAAATCTGAACCGATTTTTACGAAATTTAACACACATCTTTCTGGACTTATTTGTGTACGCTATGCCATATTTCGTGCATATCGAAAGATATATAGGGACTTTGGTACACTATTTAGCTTAAATCGGACGAAAAAATATATATGGGAGCTATAACTAAATATGAACCGATTTTCCCGAAACTTACCAATCATCAATCTAGACTCAATTCAGTACGCTATGCCAAATTTCGTGCAAATCGAAGGATATATAGGGACTTCGGTACACCATTTACCTTAAATCGGACGTAAATATATATGGGAGCTATATCTAAATCTAAACCGATTTTCAGGAAACTTAACACAGATCATTCAAGACTGAATTCAGTACGCTGTGCCAAAATTCGTGCAAATCGAGAGATATATAGGTACTTTGGTGCACCATTTACCTTAAATCGGACGAATATATATATGGGAGCTATATCTAAATCTGAACCGATTTTCTCCAATTTCAATAGGGTTTGTCCTAGGGCCAAATAAGTTACATATGCCAAATTTCATCCAAATCGCAACATAAATGCGACCAGTACTTTGTTCACAAAAATACATGGACGGACGGACATGCTTAAATCGACTTAGAAAGTGATTCTCAAAAGGAACCATGTGTCTATATCGTTTCCTTTTGCCTGTTACAAACATATGCACAAAGACATAATACCCTGTACCACAGTGTGGTGAAGGGTATAAAAATGTACACCTTATAGCAGCCCTAAAAAAATGTGTTCTAAAAATAAATGCCGCTCGGTTCTGCCCCAAAAAATATTTGTTTCAAGTTCTCTCCTCATTTCTAGCTCGAATAAATATTCTTTAATATTACAGATCTCCTCCTGGTCGAACTGAAAAATATTCTTTAAAAATCAGAGCTTCTATGCAGCCCTGAAAAAAATATTCTTTAAAACTCAAAGCCTTCTGGTAGCCCTGAAAAAAAAATATTCTTCAAAAATGAAAGCCTCATGGCAGCCGTAATAATATTTCTTTAAAATCCGTACATTATGACTGGGCTAAAAATATATTATATAAAAATCTTATGGAGTTCTGTGAAAACCCAGAAAAATCACAGATTCACAGCCGCACTTCAATATTTTATTATTAAAATTTTTAAAAAAATATTTTTTTTTAATCCAGGCCTTCTGTGAGTATTAAAAAAATATTTTTTAATATATTAATCCCATACAATGGCGTATAAATGCTGGACAATAATCATACGCCACAGTGGCAGGGGCTTTAATTTCTTAAATTCCCAAGATTTTTTAAATTTTTTAAAATATTTTTTTTTTTAATTTTAAAAAATATTTTTTTAAATTAATAAAAAATATTTATAGTCAAACATTTCTGAATACCAAGAAGACAAAAAAGCTTCGGTTTTTCGCAGACCATTTATAATTTTTATAATTTTTTTGTGTACCCAAAAAAGTATTGCCTACTTTTAGGTTAACAAAAAAAATATATTTTTCCTTGCATACAAAAAAATATTTAATTTCTCTTCTGGAATTTTACCTTCCAATTACGAACAAACAGAAGTTACACGTGAGAATAATGACAGACCATTAATGCCACAATAACTATCATTATTAATCGTAATTAACTTCGATGACTGGCTGGTTGCTGCCTGCTTTCAGACATCATTAAATGTAGCATCTACCCTCCCCCGCAATAAATTAATGATAAACAAATAGAGTTGTTGTGACAAATCTCAGGTAATTTATTACCTTAGTGATAGTGCAGCAATTTCAAGGACAGCAACTAAAAACAAAATGTGTAGATGGTAATCAACCGATATGGGGGGTATTTGAAAACCGCATGTGGTCTATTTGTAGGTGTATTTGGTAAATATTTATTTTTTTTTTTGATTTTGAAACACCATGGGGGTTTATTAAAGGACATGCATTGTAAAAAATTTGTTTTGTTTTTTCTTATGTAAATGGCGTATGATTAATTTTATTTCAAAATGCCATTTCGTTGCAGGTGGCTAAATGGGCGTATGATTAATATTGAGGCAGTGTAAATAATTAATATTAATCAAACGTTTACTTTATATTTTTTTTGTTTGTTTTTAAATTGAAACATGACCGTTTCATACATTATGCACTATCCAAGTTTATGTCAACCCACCCCAATATTTAGTAGTGAATAACGTCTCACTGTAAACCTAAGCCGGTATCATTACCTGTGTTCTTCAACATAAGTGCATCAATCGACAGACAATTTTCTCGAAGTACACAATAATTCTCATTCACTTCATAGTACCATACGGATATATGTTCCACTTTTCCATGCCGAAGTGGTCGAGTCGGACGTTAACGGACTACGAGTGACGAAGATGCGTGGCTTGTCCGCAGTCTTAACAACGGTTCGGTCTCGCTCTTTGCCAGCTCCTCACTCTTAGCCAGCTCCTCGCTCATAGCCAAGTCCTCGCTCTTTGCAAGCTCCTCGCTCTTTTCAAGCTCCCCGCTCTTTGCCAGCTCCTCCCTCATAGCCAGGTCCACGCTCTTTGCCAGCTCGCCCGCTCATAGCTAGCTCCACACTAATAACCACTAAATACTAACCGAACCCTGTCAAACCTGAACCAGCCGACTAACAACGAGCCGACTGCAGCCAACCGATCACCAACGAGCCGACGGTAGCCAGCCGATCTCCAACGAACTACGAGTGACGAATATGTGTGGCTTGTCCGTAGTCTCGTATACTGGTGAATGCTAACAACGTTCGGCCTCGCTCTTAGTCAGCTCCTCGCTCATAGCTAACTCCCCGCTCTATGCCAACTCCTCGCTCTTTGCAAGCTCCTCACTCATAACCAGCTCCCCCGTTCATCGCTAGCTCCACACTAATAACCACTAAATATTAACCGAACCCTGACAAACCCGAACCAGCCGACCAACAACGAGCCGACTGTAGCCAGCCGATCTTCAACGAGCCGTCATCAGCTAGGAGAGTATCTAGAATCACTTTCTGAGTCGATTTATGCATGTCCGTCCGTTTGGCCATGTTGAATTGTAAACAAAGTGCAGGTCGCATTTATTATCCGAATTGGATGAAATTTGGCACAGCTCACTTATTTGGCCCGAACCCTATTGAAATTGGGAATAATCCGTTCAGATTTAGATATAGCTCCCATATATATTTTCGTCCGCTCTAAGGTAAATGGTGCACTAAAGTCCCTAAAATCCTCCGATTTGGACGAAATTTTGCACAGAGAACTGAAGTCAGCCTAGGGTGATGTGTGCAAAGTTTTGTAAAAATCGGTTCAGATTTAGATATAGCGCCCATATATATTTTCGTCCGATTTTAGGTAAATGGTGCACCAAAGTCCCTATATATCTTTCGATTTGCACGAAATTTGGCATAGCGTACTGAATTAGGTCTAGAATGATGTGTGTTAAGTTTCGTAAAAATCGATCTAGATTTAGATATAGCTCCCATATATATTTTCGTCCGATTTAATGTAAATGGCACACCAAAGTCCCGATATTTCATTCAATGTGCTGCACGAAATTTGGCATGGCGTACTGAATTGAGTCTAGAATGGTGTGTCTTAAGTTTCGAGAAAAATCGGTTCAGATTCAAATATAGGATATTGTACATATGAGCATCTCTTGTATTTAACCAAAGTGGTGAAGGGTATCATATAGTCGGCCCCGTCCGACTTTACTAATTTTATTGCTGGTTAAAATTGTTTCTTTAAAAATCTACGCCTTCTACAACGTCTAAAAACTTTTTTACAAAAATCTACACCTTCTGTGGATGCCTACAAAATGTATTTTTTAAAAATATATAAAAATCCCACGTCTACTGTCTTAAAAATCATTCGAAAACTTTTTGGCCCTTGGTGCGTATGACTGTTATTAATAGAAAATAGTTTTGGTAATTCTATTATAACTTTGTTAATATTCAAAATATTTTCAATATTTTTTCGGCTATGGAAAACTAAGAATATCCTTTATTTTTCCTACTTTAAGGACATTTACTGTATAAATAAAATTTAGTGGGTAAATGTTACATGATTTCACGAATTAATTTTTTCCAGTCCATTTTTTCCCTCTCCTTTTGTTGGCCCTTTGTTGTAAATCAAAAATAACTAAGCGTATGATTAATATTGTGGAGATATATGAAAAATAAAATATTTTACTTTTAAAAATAAAAAAATAATTGAAAATATTGAGAAAAAAATTGAAAAAATAAAAAAAATGGAAAATAATAAAATATAAATTTATAAAACCAATTGTTATGCCTTAATGGGTAGATGGTTCAAGATATTCCATTTATTTTTCATATGTTCAACCTACAACCTTTTCATTGCTTTCGAATTCCCCCATTTTTTCTCACCTAACAACATAAACAAAAAAACATTTCTCATCCCCCACCTTCCTCCCCCGCTTTTCTCTGTATGCCAATAATAATGACACTTAAATGTTAATTAACATAATGTTTTTTTCGTTTTGCTTTGTTTTTCTTTTTCTTGATTTTTCTATTTTTTCTCTTCCCTTCATAGCAGTGATAAGGGGGTGTAGGGTTGCCTCTGTATCTGCCTTTGTTGACTTGGGCTAATTAATGTCACACAGCACCGTAGAAATGTTGCAATAATTATTTGTAAATTAATTTGATGATGAGCTTTAATGAAATGTGAAATGTGACGATGATAATTGGATGAGATGAGATGTTGAGATGAGGTGAGGATCTACATGCTTGGCTGACCGACTTTTGTTGACAATTTAATTAAATTCAATTTATCATTATGGTAAAATATGTTGGGTGGGTTAAAAGAAAGATAAATATTTATAGTAAATTAAATACAATTTTTAATATAGTAAAACAGAATAATAATAAAAATGTAGTTAAACAGAATAAAAAATATAAAAATATTAAATAAATACAGAAATTATATTAATCACACACCATGGCGTATACATGCTGGCAGTAATCATACGCCACATATTTCGTTTCGATGGAAATGAATTTATTTAGTTTTTTTAATATTTCTTTAACGACACAGTTTTTTTAATCGTTAAAAACTTAAAAAAAATTTAATTCAGGAAATCATGTAGCATTTACCCACAGAATCTTTCATAAGCATTAAACGTTCTTAAAGTAACAAAACTAAAGGACATTCTTAGCTTTCCATAGCCGAAAAAATATTGAAAATATTTTGAAAATTGTCTAAGTTATGATTAAATGACTGAAACTATTTTCTATTAATAACAGTCATACGCACCAAGGGCCACAATTTTAAAACTTGTTTTAAAAGGATTTTCAAGGTATTTTTTTATATATTTTGTGTGAATCCTTAGAAAAATATATATTCAGAAAAACCCACGCCTTCTGTGGATCTTTAAAAAATATTTTTTTCTATGCCCTCAGCGTTTTTTATTTTTTTAAGGATCCCAGGTTTCTAGGCATCCCTATTTTTTGCAAGGATCCACAGAAGGCGCTGGGTTTTTCAGAATTAATATTTTTTTTAAGGATTCATACAAGATATATAAAAAATACCTTGAAAATTCTTCTAAAATAAAATTTTCACTTTTTGGACTCTGGTGCGTATGACTGTTATTAATAGAAAATAGATTCGGTAATTTTATCATAACTTTGTTGATTTTCAAAATATTTGCAATATTTTATCGACTATAGAATGCTAAGAGTGTCCTATATTTTTGCTACTTTAATAAAATTTACTATAAAAATAAGATTTAGTAGGTAAATGGATCCGTATAAAATATTTTTTTTTCCATGCCCTCGGGGGATTTTTTATTTTTTTAAGGATCCAAGGTTTCTAGGGATCCCTATTTTTTTAAGGAACCACAGAAGGCGAGGTTTTTTCCGAATATATATTTTTTAAGCATTCACACAAAATATATAAAAAATATCTTGAAAATCCTTCAAAAAGGAATTTTAACTTTTTGACCCTTGGTGCGTATGACTGTTATTAATAGAAAATAGTTTCAGTCATTTAATCATAACTTTGTTAATTTTCAAAATATTTTCAATATTTTTTCGGCTATGGAAAGCTAAGAATATCCTGTATTTGTGCTACTTTAAGGACATTTACTGTATAAATAAAATTTAGTGGGTAAATGGATCCTTAAAAAATATTTTTTTCCATGCCCTCAGGGGATTCTTATTTTTTTAAGGATCCAAGCTATCTAGGGATCCTTACTTTTTTAAGGATCCACAGACGGATTGGGATTTTCCGTATATATATATTTTTAAGGATTCACACAAAATATATAAAAACATACCTTGAAAATCCTTCTAAAATCATTTTTAACATTTTGACCCTTGGTGCTTTATTAATAGAAAACAGTTTCAGTAATTTTATCATAACTTTATTAGTTTTCAAAATATTTTCAATATTTTTTCGGCAATGGAAAGCTAAGAATATCCTTTATTTTTGCTACTTTAACGACATTTACAGTATAAATCAAATTTAGTGGGTAAATGGATTCTTAAAAAATATTTTTTCCATGCCCTCACGGGGATTTTTATTTTTTTAAAGATCTAAGCTTTCTAGGGATACACAGAAGGTGTGGGATTTTCAGAATATATATTTTTTAAGGATTCACACAAAATATATAAAAAAATACCTTGAAAATCCTTCTAAAACGAATTTTAATTTTTTGGCCCTTGGTGCGTATGATTGTTATTAATAGAATATAGTTTCGGAAATGTTATCATAACTTTGTTGATTTTCAAAATATTTTCAATATTTTTTCGGCAATGGAAATCTAAGAGTGTCCTTTATTTTTGCTACTTTAAGGACATTTACTGTTTATGAAAGATTCTCTGGGTAAATGTTACATGATTTCCCGAATTCATTTTTTCCAGTCCATTTTTTCCATCTCTTTTTGTTGGCCCTTTGCCTTTTTTACTTTAATTTCTCTACCTTTGATTTAAAATTGTCCTCTACTATCCTATAATTTATCTTAGCTATGATTTATTTTGATTTTTCCCATATTATTCTCATTTCAACATTTCCATGATGGTCTCTATAGGTAAATGTGTGAGTATGTATATCTGCTTGGGACTGTGTTAGTTGGTAATTTTGGCTTGAATGGTAAACGAAATGGATGAAAACCTCAAACCCAAAAACAAATAAAGGAAATACTCTCTCAAATAGTCATTGTTGTCATTTGGTTTCTGTGCTGTTCGGCTACTTTTTTGTTTTATCATTTTGGCCATATGCCCAAATACCCGTCTGCCAGCATCATCCACAAGCCAACACAGAGGACAACAACAAAAAGATGGACGTTTAATGTCAACACTGATGACATAGAAACCTCCATTGGATTGGGACTCAGAACAAAACAATGAAAGGGGGAAAAATATCCCGCACTCCTTCTTCCCCACTTCATCTTTTGAAGAGGGTAGAAGAAAACTCTTTTGGGGGAAAATTTTTTGGGCGTTTTGCTTTTTCGCGCTATCATTTTTGATGTTTGCCTTTTATTGTGTCACATTATTTGGCAGAAAAATATGAAAATGTTTTTTTTTTTTTATTTTCCACACACACACAGAAAAAAACCTGCCATAACAATTTCGATTTTTTAAAACCTCATAAATATTCATTGGAATTTTTGTGTGTCCAATTCAGCCTTAAGGGTCCTTTAGAGGAGCTGTGGCGCTGTGGCAACTGTGTTGAGTCAATCTGTAAACAAATTTGTATTTATTTTTTATTGTTATTTGTTTACAATAACAAATCAATAGTAAATATTTGCTGTTTTCCTAGGAAAAATTTACCCAAAGAAAAAATCGAACAAACAAACATAACCAAAGGGAGATGAAATCTAAGCCAAAAAATACCCAAATAAAATCACAACATTATATAAATTGATTTCGAAAAAAAAAACTAAATCGAAGTAGTATTTAAATTGATTTAAAAGATAAATTAGAAAAAAGTCGGCAATGAATTAAAAAAAGGGTTATTTTTTACCTTTAGAACGAAAAAATATATTTTTATTAAATTTACATATTTTATATTAAATCCCTTCTTAAACCGTGAAAATCCTGCAAAAATATATCTTCAAATATCTACTCTTATGGCTCTACTAATCCCTGAAAAAATATTATTGAAAAAATCACTCGAACAACCCTAATAACCCTTCTAAAAACGATAATCTGTTTTGGGACCCTAGTGCGTATGACTGATATTAATAGCGGATAGTTTTGGCAAATTTATCATAACTTTGGCAAATTTCAAAATATTTTAAATATTTTTTCAGGTATGGAAAGCTAAGAATATTCTCTATATTATAATTCAGAAGAGTTTTGGACAGGATTTTAATTTCCTTTGGAAAATTAAGTCATTTTTGAAAAATATAAAAAATCCTCAATATATAACTTCGATTGAAGAAAATTCTCAAATATATTCCAATTAAAAAAAATATTTTCAAATATTCAACAATATTCATAGAATCTATAAAAACATATGTGAGGATAATCTGCATATAAAAATATGAAAACAGTTTGTTTTAAATTCACTTAGTCAATGTGACAGTCACTTACGGCTCTACTATTCCCTGAAGATATGATTAAAAAACCTAGCCTATAAATAGTTCTCAAAAAAAAAAAAAAAAATAAATAAATAAATAAATAAAAAACAACGCCTCCAATAGACCTCGAAAAATTCACACCTAAAATTCCCATTTGGAGCTATATTAGTCCGTTTAAAAACAATAATACGTTTTGGTACCATGGTGCGTATGACTATTATTAATAGAAAGTGGTTTGACGAATTTAATCATAACTTTCTTGGTTTTCTGAATATTTGAAATGTTTTTTCGGTTCTGGCAAGCTGAGAAAATTCTCTAAATTCGATACCAAAGAGATTTTGAATAGCAATTTGTAATATATTGTAAAAATAAGCAATCTTGGGAGATCACAAAAAAAACCTTGTTAAATATTATATTAAGATTCTTAGTTTCTGAATGAAATAAATTTATTTTTGCTAATAATTATTAGTAAGCCTTCGCTTCTAGTTGCAAAATAATAATTCATTCAAATTTCCGATTGGAGCTCTATTAGTCCGTTTAAAAAGATTATCAAGTTTTGGTACTCCGGTGCGTATGACTATTATTAATAGAAAGTAGTTTGACGAATTTAATCATAACTTTGTTACTTTTTAAAATATTTGAAGCATTTTTTCAGTTCTGAAAAGCTGAGAAAATTCTCTAAATTGTAATTCAAAGAGGTTTTTAATAGAATTTTGTTTTTTATTGTAATATTGTATTAAAAACAATAATACGTTTTGGTACCATGGTGCGTATGACTATTATTAATAGAAAGTAGTTTGACGAATTTGCTCATAACTTTGTTAGTTTTCAAAAGATTTGAAATATTTTTTCGGTTTTGGAAAGCTGAGAAAATTCTCTAATTGGTGTTTTATAGAGTTTTGGTTTAGAGTTTTATTTTCTATTGTAAAATGAGGCGAACTTTGGAAAATTTGCTAAATGAAAATTTCAAATATTGAAATAAAATTGTTAGTCTTTATTACGGGACAAATTCTGCCTTAGAAAAATATTAAAATATTTTTTTCCTATACATTTATAATAATCTTACACTTCTAGGTGCAAAATAATAATTCATTTTAGCATTTATATTAATCCGCATTTAATTAATGATTAACACAACAGTTGAGACATTTCCTCAATCATTTGTTTTTTGTTTCTTTCATACAATCGATGCCAAGATGTGAGAAGCTTATGTCTTTGTAATGAATTCCCTCTCTTCCTCTCGGTGATGATATCTGTGAAATGCCAACATGAAATGAATGAAGAAAAGAAATCAATTGCCGAATAGAAAAAAAGAAACGAGTAGAACGAGAAGAATTCCCCATATCATTAACAAGTTCAAGGTACTTAACTCAGGATGTACGTGAGATTCTTTTTGTTTTTTTTTTGTCTCGAACTGCTTGATTACGTCTTCATTACAATTTTTTCGCTTTTAAAAATAAATTGATTTGTTTTCTAGACACACATACAATCAAACACCTAGGTGAGAAAGTGCAATAGACCCCCCAATGAAATCGTGGGGGAATTGTTTTGTAATTACGACAACAAAAATAAAAACAATACCTGAAAAAAAAATATTGAATTGCCGAACAAGTTTTCAATGACAAAAGAAAATATTTTTCATTATTATTAGCACACACACACACACACACAACAATAATAATAAATGTCTCAGTTGGCCCTTGAAAAATATTCTTTAATAAATCCACGCCTCAGTTGGCCCTTGAAAAATATTCTTTAATAAATCCACGCCTCAGTTGGCCCTTGAAAAATATTCTTTAATAAATCCACGCCTCATAAATCCACGCCTCAGTTGGCCCTTGAAAAATATTCTTTAATAAATCCACGCCTCAGTTGGCCCTTGAAAAATATTCTTTAATAAATCCACGCCTCAGTTGGCCCTTGAAAAATATTCTTTAATAAATCCACGCCTCAGTTGGCCCTTGAAAAATATTCTTTAATAAATCCACGCCTCAGTTGGCCCTTGAAAAATATTCTTTAATAAATCCACGCCTCAGTTGGCCCTTGAAAAATATTCTTTAATAAATCCACGCCTCAGTTGGCCCTTGAAAAATATTCTTTAATAAATCCACGCCTCAGTTGGCCCTTGAAAAATATTCTTTAATAAATCCACGCCTCAGTTGGCCCTTGAAAAATATTCTTTAATAAATCCACGCCTCAGTTGGCCCTTGAAAAATATTCTTTAATAAATCCACGCCTCAGTTGGCCCTTGAAAAATATTCTTTAATAAATCCACGCCTCAGTTGGCCCTTGAAAAATATTCTTTAATAAATCTTGAAAAATATTCTTTAATAAATCCACGCCTCAGTTGGCCCTTGAAAATATAGAAAATAAATTTTCATCCAAAATCTTTAGTAAATATAATTTAGAGAATATTCTCAGCTTTCCAAAACCGAAAAAATATTTCAAATATTTTGAAAATTAACAAAGTTATAATAAAATTACCAAAACTAGTTTCTATTAAAAATAGTCATACGCACCAAGGTACCGAAACTGATTATTCCTTTTAAAGGGACTATCAGAGTTCCACTGAGAATTTTAAAAGGTGGATTTGTTGAGAATCGTTTTCAAGAAATAGTAGAGGGTGAATTCATTAACGAATATTCTTCGGAGGTCCGGTATAAAAGGTATTTTTTAAAGAAATGCTGTTTAAGGTCTAATAGAGAGGGACTTTTTAAAAGAATAATTTTTCTAGGACTAGTAAAGCGTAGATTTTATATGTACTACACCAGTAGCAAATAATTCGCAGGTAAAATTTATATTAATTATTCCATGTCAAAACCTAACTGTGATTTTCCAAAGATTATCAAAGATCTATGTATTATCAATTAGAGAATATTTTTAGCTTTCGGGAAGCGAAGAAATATTTGAAATATTTTCGAAATTAAAAAAGTTATGATCAAATTACCAAAACTATTATGTATTAATAACAGTCATACGCACCAAGGTACCAAAACTTATTATTCATTTGAAAGGGATAATCAGAGCTCTAAGAGAGGATTTTAAATATGGATTTATTGAGAATATTTTTCAGTGATTAGTAGAGGGTGGATTCATTTAAAAAAAAATTTTTTTAGAGGACCTCAAGAAGCGAGACCAGTAGATCGCTTTGCTTAAAGAATAATTTTTCGATGGCTAATATAGATTGGATTTTTTAAACAAATATATTTTAGGGACTAATATAAGGGGTAATTTTTTAGGAAATAATTTTTAGGGACCTCTATAAGGCGTGGATTTATTAAAAAATATTATTAGAGTCCCTCAAAAGGCGTGGATTTATTAAAAAATATTTTTGGGCTCCAAGAGAAGGCGTGGATTCATTAAAAAATATTTTAGGCTCCGTAGAAACGTAAAAATTTTAAATCGATTGGGTTATTAGTTTTTGAGTTATCGTGCCCGCCATTCCCAACAAATGTTTAGAGAAAAACGCGTTTCAAGTTTGAGAAGCCCTTTAGCCGTCACCTGATGCTGACACAATAAATCGGCTATATCTTCAAGAGTTTCAAGTTTGAGAAGCCCTTCAGCCGTCACCTGATGCTGACACAATAAATCGGCTATATCTTTAAGAGTTCTTGAGATTTTCACTTGAAATTTTGTAGGAACATTTATTAATTAGTGTAGATTCGAATTAAATCAACAAAATTTTTGACCCCGAGAATGGTGAGGGTCCCCTTAAAACAAAAACACGAATATATGTCGGAACTTGAAAAATCTAGGCCCCTTGGCCAGTCGCTCCTTAAAAAAAATATTCTTTGAATAATCATCGCCTCTTTCTTCTTTTGTTCCTTGAAGAAATATTTTTGGACAAATCCACACTTTTTGGTATGGTGGTCCTTGAAAATTATTCAAAAAATACTTTTTTCAAAAATTTAGGCTTACTGTCCTGATAGTCCTTGAAAAAAAAAATCTTTAAAAAATCCACTCCTAAAATATACTCTTTGAAAATTGTCCTATTCTTAAATTTATTGAAAAGTATTTTTAGTCTCCAAGAGAAGGCGTGGATTTATTAAAAAAATAATTATTCCTTGCGTATACGTATTGTCACCACTCATACGACCCCAATAACCTCAATTAATATTAGTCATACGCCCCATGAGTCATATTTATTTTGCGCAGCAGTTCGAAACTATATAAAATACGAGAAGAAAAAAAATATTCCTCATTATAGTTCTGTACAAATTATTCTTTATGTGAATTGCATAATAATCCCATGCCCACAAAAAAAACTAAATATCCTTCGATCATCTGCCGAATCCACTCAGCACCTACAGTTGCATACAGGAATTGAGTGCCAAAAAAAATCGTAAGGCTACAAATAATCCATTTCTTTTTTTTGTTTTACCCAGAGGCAAAGTGCAATGGCAATATTTTTTAGTTTTCCTTTATGGCCTTCCTCAATGTGAATGGCCAGGTGGGGAAAAGGACTAAGTGGGGTTAACTTTAATCCAAAACCTTTTACAATAACAAGACATTTCCCTTCCATTGCATAGTCAAGTGCATTTTGAATTGCTCGCTCTCCATATATATTTATATGACTTACATAAAGGCATATTGGTTGGGCGCCACTAAGAGAGGGTGGAGGGGACAAGTTGTGGAACTGCAATTTTTCCGCAATTTTTCCTTACAACCGTGAAACATAACCGCTTTTTTCATTTCACTTGCTACCACTTCAGTGTTAACGCTCACATTGGCAGAGTCTTTTATTTCACAAACAGTTAACCTCAATTTGTAATGGAGGAGATGAACATACTTACACACACACTCATACACATCAATTTTCATTCACATAGATGAATATACACACACACACATGGTGCTGCATAGCCTTTGCTTAGTCTTCCGTATAGTTCCATGGCGAATGAGTGAGACGCCATCGTCTAACATTTTAACGTCAAGATGGAAACATTTGAACTTTACCACGCATTAATTTGGCTATGGCAGAGAGGACTAGGTTTGGAAGGGAAGGAGGGAAGGGTTTTTTGGTTGCATGAAAAAAGATCAACATCACCTCGAGCATCGACTAAAACAACAGTTCATGTACTTCTTGTTTGTTATTGTCAGTTGATTCCCAGTGATAATTGCCTCCGTATGCCGCAGAACAAAAATTGTCTAACTAAAAATAGAGGCCTACAAATCTTGGTTGAGACATGGAAATTATTAAGGAGGGTATGACATGTCAAGCAGGAAATTTTGAGATGTAGATTCCAGCATATCAAAAAAAAAGCTTTAAAATCTATCTATACGAAGGTTGACTGTATGAAAGATTGACCCTATGAATTATATTTTTTATGATTTCTCAAAGTTTGCTTAATTTTCCTATTTAAAATAAAATTCTTTTCAAAAACTTCTTGGTGTATAATATAGAGAATATTCTCAGCTTTACACAACCGAAAAAATATTTGAAATATGTTCAAAACTAACGGAGTTATGATAAAATTCGTAAAACTACTTTATATTAATAATAGTCATACGCACCAGGGTCCCAATTTATATAATTAATGTTTAGAGCAGTAAAATTATGGTTTTGATGAATATTTTTTTTAGAACCAAGAGAAGATTTGGTGAATTTTTTTTGTTAAGATCCAAGAGAGATTTAAGCACTGATTTCTGAAGAGAATATTTTACCAAGACATTGGATTTTAAGGAATATTTCTGTCAAGTACCAACACAAGACGTGGGTTTTTAAAGAATATTTTTTTTTCCAGGGGCCAACACAAGCCGTGAATGATTCAAAGAATATTTTTCTTAATATTTTTCTAGAATACAAGGCGTAGATTTTAATATAATATTTTTTTTCAGGGACCCACGCAAGGCTTGGACTTTAATGAACTCTATATTCGTACCTTAGGTGATGACATTTTCGTAAATTTTCAACGTTTGTCTAATTTTCTTATTAATAATAAAATTATTTTCAATATCTCTATGGATTATAATTTAGAGAATATTCTCAGCTTTCCATAACCGAAAAAATATCTAAAATATATTCAAAACTTACCGAGTTATGATAAAATTCCCAAAACTATTTTCTATTAATAACAGTCGTACGCACCAGGGTCCCAATTTAAATTGTTCATTAAGTGTGCTATAACAGTGAGTTTTTGATGAATATTTTGTTTAGAGCCAAGAGGAGATTTAATTACCGATTTTTAATGAATATTTGACCAACATAAGACGTGGGTTTTAATAGAATATTTGTTCAGGGACCAACATAAGGAGTAGGTTTTTAATGAGTAGTTTTTCAAGGACCAACACAAGTCGTGGATGCTTCAAAGAATATTTTCTAGAAGAAACAAGGCGTAGATTTCTATATAATATTTTTTCAGTGATCAACACAAGGCCTTGGGTTTAAGACAACTCTATATTCCTTCATTCGGAGATGACTCACGAATAGAGTTCCCAATGTTTGCTATATTTTCTTATTAAAAATTAAATTATTTTCAAAATCTCTATGGATTATAATTTAGAGAATATTCTCAGCTTTTTGGAACAGAAAAAATATTTTAAATATTTGGAAAACTAATCAAGTTATGATAAAATTCCGCAAACTATTTTCTATTAATAACAGTCATACGCACCAGGGTCCTAATTTATATTATTCATTATTGAGGCTGATAAAATGAGTTTTTGAAGAAAAATTTCTTAAAAATCGATGGAGCTTTAAGCATCGATTTTTTGAATACGGACTAATGGCTTAGATTTTAAGAAATACGGACCAAAACAAGCCGTTGATTTTTTAGAAAAAAAAATAATTTTTCCATAAGCTTGGATATATTTTCAGGGACTTGATGGTCGTGGATTTTCAGAGACGGTGGAAGTTGCAATTGTTAGGAAGTATGAGCCTATACTAAAAGAAGCTCATTTTTCCCAAACGGAGGAATTTTTTACAAAAAACTACAAGAGTTTGGGGTTTTTTAAAGAATATTTTTTTAGAGACTAGGACAGCCTAGATTAGCTCGAAATATTTTTCAAAGATTAGTAGGGTCTACATTTTTAAAGAATCTGAATATTTTTCAGTAGCTTTTTGGTTCTTAGACTGGATGATTTCTAAAGATTTTTTTCAACGAAATAGTGACTGTAGATTTTTTCAGAATTTATTTTCAAGGACTAGAGGAGGGTGAAATTTCTAAAGCATATTTTTATTCAAAGACTATTGATTTTTTCGGAGACTAGATGTTTATACCCTTCGCCACACTGTGCTACTGGGTATTATGTCTTTGTGAATATGTTTGTAACAGGCAAAAGAAAACGAGATAGACACATGGTTCCTTTTGAGAATATGCATAGAATCACTTTCTGAGTCGATTTATGCATGTCCGTCCGTCCGTCTGACTGTCCATGTTAAATTGTAAACAAAGTACAGGTTGCACTTATGATCCGAATTGGATAAAATTTGGCATAGCTCACTTATTTGGCCCAAGGACGAACCCTATTGAAATTGGAAAAATCGGTTGAGAATATCCCATATATATTTTCATCCGTAATTTAATGTAAATGGTGTACCAAAGTTCCTATATATCTTTCGAGGTGCACGAAATTTGGTATTGGGTAATGAATTAGGTCTAGGATGAGGTGTGTTAAGTTTCGTGAAAATCAATTCAGATGTAGATATAGTTCCCATATATATTTTCGTCCGAAAGTCCCTATATATCCTTCGATTTGCAAGACATTTGGCATAGCGTACTAATTTAGGTCTAGAATGATGTGTGCCGATTTAAGGTTAATGGCCTGTTGGCAGAGGATTTTTTTTAAATGAAAAAAAAATTAAAATATTTTTTTCTTAAAAAATGGCCCATTTTCTAATAGAAGTATTATACATCACTTTCTCTTCCTAATGAATGTTATTTAGCGAGTAGTCTTAGCTCTCAATATCTGAAAAAATATTTCAATTATCTCTTGCAACACCGAAGTTATGACCAATTTAGTAAAACTACTTTCTATTAATAACAATCATACGCACTAATGGCCAAATCTGCTTTTTTGCTTGTAAAAAAGAAACCAAATGAATTAAATCATTTATAATAAAAATTTTCGATAGCCCATCACTTAACACATTTTTCTTTATCGTTTGCATTTCTTAATTCCCAAAAATTCCCCTCCCACCCTCGTTGAATTTCTGACAAAAAGTTCTTCTTCCTGTAGTGTCTTCCATTTACGCAAATTGTAAGGGCGCAACGCAAAAATCATTGCTTCCTTTCAGCAACTACTGTTGCATTTTGCCACAATTACACTTGCCATTAATTTGCATGCATACACATAGAGAGACACACATTCAGCCAGAGACACACATACAGATAAACACCCCCAGCACTTAAATATCTCTAGTGAGACAATTGTCAATAATAACGGTGGCAATGATAATGATGTGGAAGACATGTCGTTGATTTTTTTTCTTGCCTCCACCAAACTACTTTATTCCGGGCTAATGAATAGCAAAATAGGAAAGGAAGAAGAAGGGAGGCAGAAAAAAACTAGAAAACACAACAAATCAGTGGAAGAGTACTAGTTGATTAATAGATTGCAAAAAAAGGATTGATGGATGCTGCGGAGATGGGAAGTAGGAGTGGGAGGAAAAGTGTAAGGGGGTATCTGGAACTTGTATAGGTTCAATTATGTGCGGAATTGATAGTGTGTTGTGTTTTTTCGTTTGTTCGTTTATTCTGTGTTGCGTCAGAAATGACGCACAAGCTGTTGCGTCAAAAGGACATTATTCTATTTTATTGTGTGTTCGGAAATCCTGTAATGAAATGGCACGTTTATGACATTTGTGAGAAAAAAAATAAATAATGACAGGGAGGAGAATATAAATTATTGAGGTATGTATTTTAAATAAGGTCGTAGATTGTGACATTGGTAAAAAAATTTCATAATTTTAAAACAAATTCAAAATGGTTTTTATAATAGAATATTTAATGAAATATTCGAAAAAATATATATGTTTATTTATCCCATTTTCAAAATAAGTATAAACTCTTTATAAAAATTTCATAATTTTGGTTTTCGGCGTACAGTGTTAGCTTTCCATATCAGAAAGAATTTTGAAAATATATTGAAATCTGAAAAAGTTAGGACCATTTTCGTAAAGGTACTTCAATAACATACATATTCGAATCGATTTCTTAAAAAACACAATTTTAAATAGGAATTGAAACCCTTCGCCACATATTTAATAATTTTGGTTTTATGCGTATACTGTTAGCTTTCTATATTAGAAAAAATATTTCAAATATCTTAACATCTGCCATAGTTATGGCCATTTTTGTGAATGTGCCTCCAATTATTAATACTTATACGCACCCATGTCCACAGAGTATTTTCATTAAATTAGCTGTATTTTATGGAAGAACCTTAATTATTGACGTAAAAGGCGTGGATTTTTAAAAAGAAATATTTTTAGATACAAAAATAAGGCGTATATTTATTTAAAAATATTTTTAGGCACCAAGAGAAGGCATGGATTTATTCCTCTTCTTAGCTGGCTTGTGACAGAGCATTCGTTCCATAAGCCGAGCTTAGGAAAGATTTCCAGGCGCGTCAGTCTTTTGCGCAGTTTTTCCAATTTGAATGACCATATTGTCTTCGACTTGATCTTTCGTGGCTTTCCTCTTCTGCGCGAACCATCAGCTGGTTCACTTTTATTTGCCTACTGGGCTGGAGCATCTTCATCCATTCTCACAACATGACCTAGCCAACGTAGTAGCTGCAGCTAAATACGTCTAACAATGTCGATGTCCGATATAGCTGGTACAACTCATGGTTCATTCTATGGCGGCGATATTCACCGTCAACGCAGATGGGGCCATAGATCTTTCGGAGAATTTTTCTCTCAAACACTACAAGTGCTGCCTCATCTGTTTGCGTAAGTACCCATGCTTCAGATCCGTATAACAGCACGGGCAGTATCAGCGTCTTGTAGAGTGTAAGTTTGGTCTGGCGGGAGGTGGCCATGCTTTTGAGTTGTTTGCTCAGACCATAGTAGCATCGGTTAGCCATCACTATCCTTCTCCGTATTTCAAAAATGATGTCATTCGTTTTGTTCGCAATGATCGACCCATTATATCGATGTCATCGGCGTAGTAACATTTGTTGTTTGGTGTACAAAATGCCATTTCTGTTCACCTTTGCCTCTCGTATGACCCTTTCCAGCAGGATGTTAAAAAGGTCACACGACAAACTATCACCTTGTCTGAATCCTCTCCGGTATTAAAGGTCTCCGAGAGGTCCTTTCCGACTTTAACTGCTGATCTTCTGCCTGTTAAAGTTATCCTGCATAGCCGAATTAATTTTGCAGGAATGCCAAACGCAGACATGGCTTTGAACGGATAGGGCTGTCGAATGCGGCTTTATAGTCGACGAATAGGTGGAATGTGTAGATGTGTTTTTCGTGTTTTTTTTCCAGAAAAAAATCTGGTCAATGGTGGATTTGCCAGGTCTGAAGCCAATAATATCATTGACCATTGGCTTCAGTCTTTCACACAGTACGCTAGATAGCGATGGGAAGGAGACTTATTCCTCTATATTTGGCACATATCGTATTGTATCCTTTTTTTGTGCACAAGACACAGGATGCTGAGGTTCCAATCTTTGGTCATGCATTCTTCTAGCCAAATTGTACTAATCAGCTGGTGCATGCTCCTTACCAGCATCTGACCAACAGTCTTGAATAGTTCGGCTTGTAACCCATCGCTAACCACCTGCTGCTTTATTATTCTTCAGCCAATTGATTGCGACTCTGACTTCATCTTGGCTAGGTGGTATACACTCTATACCGTTCTGGGGTATTCACTTCACTGCTACTATTTGATACCAGAAGTTTCTCAAAATGCTCCTTACTGCCTTCGCTGTCTGTATTTGTCACCAGGTTTCTTTCTTTATCTCCACAGGAGTATGTGACTGCACCAAAGCCTTCGGTTTGATGTTTTAACTGGTGGTAGAATTTTTGGACTTCATTCTGACTCCTGTACATCTCAATTTGCTCACGTTTTTCTTGCTCTTTCTTCTTCTTCTTCTAAAAATACGTTTCTCCTCTCTCCTTTTTTCCCGATAGTTCTCCATCGCATAACACGTAATGCGCTACTGTCCGCAGGGTTGTCCTATACGCTGAGTTTTTCATATCAGTAGCATTACGACACTTCTGACCGTACCATGGATTTTTTGATGGTGGTCTTTGGTACCCAAGTGTTGCTTTTGCTCCATTTTGTAGGGAGTGGGCACTTCTTTGCCATTGTGCTTCTAACTATTATTGGGACAAGAAGTACTTTCTTCAAGCAGATGGGTAAGTTGAGCGGAGTAGGCCTCGGCTACCTGTTGTGTTTGCAGCTTTTCGACGTCGAGTTTCCGTGTTGTATTAGATCGCACCTTTGCTGCAACATTAAGACGGGTGCGTACCTTGGCTGCAACAAGGTAATGGTCCGAATCGATATTCGCTCCCCGGATCGAACGGACGTCAAAAACACTGGATCTATTAAAAAATATTTTTAAAGCTCTAATTTCGATCAATATCGTTACTCAGTATTGTATTACTCAGTTCTTCCTAGCAGTACATTTTCTCCTAGCAGCAAGTCTTGTTTTAGAAAAATTTGCTTTAAAAATTGATAACAAATTTCAGAAGCAATTTTGCCGTAAATCGTCAAAGGGAACTTGCGTATATTTTTGTAGCATAATCAAGAGAATTTCCTTAGCTTTTCATATCCGAAAAAATATTTTGAATATCTTGAAATTTGCCATAGTAATGTTCATTTTGGTGAATGTATCTCCTATTAATAATAATCATACGCACCCATGTCCAGAGAGTATTTAATTGAATTATTCATATTTTATGATATTTACAGCTGTTATTAGAATTTATATTGCTTCATAGCACTCCATTGTATTACCCAGTTCTTCCTAGGGGTAAATTTTCACCTAGCAATGATTTTTGTTTTAGAAAATTTTGCTTTAAAAATTGATAACAAATTTCAGAAGCAATTTTGCCGTAAATCGTCAAAGTGAACTTGTAAATATTTTTGTGGCATAACCAAGAGAATTTCCTCAGCTTTTAATATCCGAAAAAATATTTCAAATATCTTGAAATCTCCCATACTTATGATCACTTTAGTACATGTACCTTCTATTAATAACAATCATACGCACCCATGTCCAGTACAGTATTTTATCAAATAAAGGGTATTTTATTGTATTAAAAGGTGTAATTACGTCTAATATCGTTAACTAGCACTTCAATGTATTGCCCAGTTCTTTCTAGCGGTATATTTTCTCCTAGACAAAGTCCTTCTAGGATTTAGGGTAAGTTTTCCCTAAAATATATTTGTAAAGAAAACTCATAAATAAATTTTAAGGAAAATTTACCCTAAATCCCTAACGGGAAGTTGTAGATATTTTTATACCTAAATCAAGCTAATTTTCTTGGCTTTCCATGACAGAAAAAATATTGAAAATATTTTCAAAACTACCGTAGTTATGACCACTTTTGTGAATGTACCTCCTATTAATAACAATCATACGGACCAATGTCCAGAGAGTATTTTATTGAATTATCCATATTTTATGGCATTTACAGATGTTATGAGAATTGATATTTCTGCATAGCAGTCCATTGTATCACCCAGTTCTTCATAGGGGTATATTTTATCCTAGTCAAACGTCTTTTTTTTAAATTTGCTTCAAAAATTTATATAAAAAATTAGAACCAGATTTGTCGTAAATCGTCAAGGAAATGTTTTAGATATTTTTGTACCCTAATCAAGGTAATTTCCTCAGATTTTAATATCCGAAAAAAATATTTCAAATATCTTGAAATCTCCCATACTTATGACCACTTTAGTAAATGTACCTTCTATTAATAACAATCATACGGACCCATATCCAGAGAGTAGTTAATTGTATTACCGATATATTATGATATTTACAGATGTTTTTAGAATTGATATCGTTTACTAGCACTCCATTGTATTACCCAGTTCTTCCTAGGGGTAAATTTTATCCTAGCAAAAACTGTTGTTTTATACAAATTTGCTTTAAAAATTGATCATACATTTTAGAAGCAAATTTGTCGTAAATCGTCAAAGAAAAGTTTTGGATATTTTTCTACCCTAAGTAGGGGAATTTTCTTGGCTTTCCATATCAGAAAAAAAAAAATTCAAAATATTTTCAAAACTACCATAGTTATGCAAATTTTCGTGAATGTACCTCCTATTAATAACAATCATACGCACCCAGGTTCACAGAGCGTATTTATTAAATTATTCATATTTTATGATATTTAAAGATGTAATTATATTGAATATCGCTAAGTGATACTCCAAAGTATTAAGCACACCATCCCAGGGGTAAAATTTTCGCCTAGCCAATGGCTTTTTATAGAAATTTCCCTTTGGAGCCATTTCTTTTTTTTTCTTTATTGAATTAAATTTCTGAAAACTTTCAAGAAGCCTTGTAATCTAAGTGGCTCATAAAATCTGCACTGAAGAAGACATAAATAATTTTTTGTTGGCGGTTTTTTGGTTGAAGTTATCTTCTTACCGTTCCAAGTAGGCTATGATATCAACGAGGCTTTAAATATTAAGATTTATGAGTTTTTTTTTTTTGTTTTTCACTTGAGAGCTCCAAAACTTTGTCATTAAATTGTGAAATTAAATACAAATTATGTGTGGAAATTAAATAAAAGAAGTCTTTAGGGAAATGTGTTGATCGTCTAATAGGTGTAGTATAGATGTTTGAAATTATATACCTCTTTTAAAATTTCTAAAGACTTCTAAGCACAACCACTTACTTTATGTTGCTTCTTTGAAGTTTCTTTCTCTCCCTCATCCTCCTGCCTTCAAAGAATGCCAATAATTTTTACGGCTGCCTAAAAATTATGCTTTAAACATGGCGTGATTTATGTCCCTCCTTCTTTAAATTTCTTCCTCACACCATCTTTAAAGGATTTTTCTTCCTTCGTGTCTGAATTTTTTTTTGCTACACTCTTTGGCCCAAGTAATGCTGCTGGTGCACCCTCCATGTTTTCCAGTGTGTTTTTTCCAGGCCTTGCTGAACAACTTGTTCTTTAATTATTTAAGTTGTGTGTGTAAGTATGTATGAGAGTTCGTTCTTTTTAATAGTTTCCTGAGAACTGGGTCATGTTTAAAAACCAAACAAAAACAGAAAAAGAATTTTCACAGAATGTTCACCAAGTGAATGAAAATTGTTTCTTGTTTTTTTTTTTTGTATTTTTCATTCCTTTTAATTATAACTAATTATGTCCAAACAAACACCTGCACGTGGAAGTGTACCCCCACTCCACACTTTACACTCTGGCCTGTCTGCGTACACACACAATTATTTATTCATGAATAATTCGTTATAGGTATAGTGGTATGAAATGAAATTTTCATAAAAAGATATATTGTATAGTGACCTGAATTTTTTGGCGATGAATGGGTTAATATTTTTAGTTTATATATTTAATATTTTGTGAGAATAAAAGCAGCAGGTTAGACAAAAAATAGAAAATGCCTTTTCTGGACAAAAAATTTTTTAGAGAAACAAATGTGGAAAATATATAGTCATTATAAAAAAAAATATATGTCTTAGAGCTAATTTCTTAGGAAAATGATTTTTTTCACCCAAAACATCAAGGGAAGGGTTATATTCTTGCTATACCAGAATATAAAGCATCTTCTTAGCTTCGCATATCAGAAAAAATATTGAAAATATTTTCAAAACTACCAAAATTATGAGCATTTTCCTGAAGGTCTATTCTATTAATAACAATCATACGCACCCTTGTCTTAAATGTATTTTTTTAGTTTTGTGGATATTTGTTATGTTCTAAGGTATTTTTTAATGGATTTTTTCAGAGCACACTCTGAACTATTTTAGAAATATTTTTAAGGGTATGTTTCCACCCACTAAAGAAGCCCAAAATATCGTTTTGAATAATTTTTTTTAAAAATGATGAATTTCTTCCTCCATCTCAAAAGAAAAGGTCGATACTTTTTTGTCCAAGATTAAAGAGCATGTTGTTAGCTTTCCATATCAGGAAAAATAATGAAAATATTTTAAAAATTACCAAAGTTATGAGCATTTTCGTAAAGGTCTACTCTATTAATAATAATCATACGCACCCTTGTCCGAAAGGTATTTTTTATTTTTGAGGGAATTTGTTATGTTTCAAGGTAATATTTTAATGGATTTGTTTAGAGCACACTCTGAACTTTTATAGAAATGTTTTTAAGGGTATGTTTCCACCCACTAAAGAAGCCCAAAATATCGTTTTGAAAAAGATTGCTTAGAAAATCGGAATTCTTTCTTTAATCTCAAAAGGAAGGCTCAAAACTTGTTTAACCTTAATTAAAGACCACATTCTTAGCTTTCTATATCCATAAAAATATCGAAAATATTTTCACAAGTACCAAAGTTATGAGCATTTTCGTGAAAGTCTATTATATTAATAA
Source organism: Musca vetustissima (assembly GCF_032173495.1). Lineage (NCBI taxonomy): Eukaryota > Metazoa > Arthropoda > Insecta > Diptera > Muscidae > Musca > Musca vetustissima. The sequence goes on from NW_026880015.1 coordinate 196,828, forward strand.
CAATCATACGCACCTTGGTACGAAATGTATTTTTTTAGTTTTGGGGGAATTTTTTATGTTTCAAGGTATTATTTTCGCGGATTTGTTTAGAGCACACTCTGAACTATTTTAGAAATATTTTAAAGGTTATGTTTCTACCCAATAAAGAAGCCCAAAATATCGTTTTGAATAATTTTTCTTAAAAAAGGCGAATTTGTTCCCCAATCTCAAAAGGAAAGGTCGATACTTTTTTGTCCAAGATTAAAGAGCATGCTGATAGCTTTCTTTATCAGAAAAAATATCGCAAATATTTTCAAAACTACCAATGTTATGAGCATTTTTGTGAAAGTCTACTCTATTAATAACAATCATACGCACTGAGGTCCAGGATTTATTTTTTTTATTTTTGTGTGAAATTTATTATATTTCAAGATATAACAAAAATATTTTTCACGGGTATCACTCAAATCTATTCAAAAATATTATATAGGGTACATTTTCTCTCAAGAAACTCATCATTTTGTCTGACGCTACTTTTCTCCGTAAAAATGCAAAATATGATCCTAAAAGGTAAAAGCAAGATATTAAATATTTTATAGTGGAATAAGAAGCACATTCTTAGCTTTCCATATCAGAAAAAATATCCAAAATATTTTCAAAACTTCCGTGAAGGTCTCTACAATTAATAACAATCATACGCACCGAGGTCCAGCATGTATTTTCTAAGTTTTATGCAAATTTATTACACTTCTTGGTTTAATTTTAGTAGATTTAAGTAGAGCTCACTCAAGACGTTAATAAGAAATATATTGAAGCTATATATTCTTCCCTAAGAAGTCCGTAATATTTCGCGAATTTTGTTTTCTTCAATAAACTATAATTTTCGACCAAATTCTCTCAGGAAATGTTATAAAATATTCTACACGGTAGTAAAGACAATAATCTCAACTATCAATGACAGAAAAATTATTTAAAATAATTTCAAAATCACCGAAGTTATGAGCATCGAGGTCCAAAATGTATTTTAATATTTTCGTGGGAATTTATGACACTTCCTGGTATAATTTTAGCGGATTTAAGTAGAGTTCACTCAAGACTTTTATAGAAATATATTGAAACTATATATTTTTCCCTAAGAAGGCCATAATATTTCATGAATTAATTTTTCTTCAATAAATTAAAATTTTCGCCTAATTTTCTCAGGTTATGTTAGAAAATATTTAATACTGTAGTAAAGACTATATTCTTAACTATCAATAACAGAACAAATATTTCAAATATCTTCAAAACTTCCAGAGTTATGATCATTTTCGCGAAAGTCTACTCTATTAATAACAATCATACGCACCGTGGTCCAAAATTGATTTCTTTAGTTTAGTGGGAAATTAATAAATTTCGAGCTATAATTTTAATATCTCCCAATTTTGACTACTTAAATCTATCATAAAAATATTTCAATGGGTCCATTTTCCCCCAAGAAGCTGATCATATCTTCTGTGATTAAATTGTTCAGGAAAACTGCAAAATATGTTCCATAAATGTAAAAGAATGATATTGAACTCTTTAGACTTAAATATTGAGCATATTCTTAGCATTCAATATACGAAAAAATATTGAAAATATTTTCAAAACTACCAAAGTTATGAACATTTTCGTAAAAGTCTACTCTATTAATAACAATCATACGCATCGAGGTTCAAAATGTACTTTATAATATTTGTGGGAATGTATGACACTTCCTGATATAATTTTAGCGGTTATAGGTAGAGCTCACTCAAGACTTTTATAGAAATATATTGAAGCTATATATTATTCCCTAAGAAGGCCATAATATTTCATGAATTCTTTTTTCTTCAATAAATTACAATTTTCGCCTAATTCTCTCAGGGAAGGTTATAAAATATTTAATACTGTAAGAAAGGCAATATTCTAAACTATCAATGACAGAAAAAATATTTCTAATATTTTCAAAATCACCAAAGTTATGAGCATTTTCGTAAAAGTCTACTCTATTAATAACAATCATACGCACCGTGGTCCAAAATGTATTTCTTTATTTTTGTGGGAAATTAATAAATTTCAAGGTATAATTTTAATGTCTCCCAATAGGAACTACTGAAATCTATTATAAAAATATTTCAATGGGTCCATTTTCCCCCAAGGAGCTCATTATATCGTCTGTGATAAAATTGTTCAGGAAAACTGATATAGATGATCCATAAATGTAAAAGAATCATATTGAACTCTTTGTACATAAATATGGAGCATATTCTTAGCTTTCAATATTTGAAAAAATATTTCAAATATCTTCAAAACTACCAAAGTTATGAGCATTTTCGTAAAAGCCTACTATATTAATAACAATCATACGCACCGTGGTCCAAAATGTATTTTCTTAGTTTTGTGGGAATTTATGAGACTTTCTGGCATAATTTTAGCGGATTTATATAGACCTCACTCAAGACTTCTATTGAAATACAATTAAGCGGTCCCTCCCTTAAGAAGACCATAATACTTCGGTAAAATATTTTCTTTAGAAAATTGCATTTTTGTCCTAATTCTCATAGAGAAAATTACGAAGTTTTTTTATATTATAATTAAGTGTATATTCTTGGCTTTCAATATCAGAAAAAATATTGAAAATATCTTCCAAACTACCAAAGTTATGAGCATTTTCATAGAAGTATATTCTATTAATAACAATCATACGCACCCATGTCCAAAATGATTTTTTATTATTTTTGAGGAAATATATACAATTTCAAAGAATATTTTAAATGAATAGAGCTTACTCAAAACGGTGATAGAAATATTTAAGAAGAATATATTTGCCCATACGAATCCCATAATATGGATAAACACAAACTCGTTTAGAAAACGTAAAATTTTTCCTTGATCCCAAAAGAGACGCTAGGAACCTGTTCAACCTATGATAAGGATCATTATCTCTGCTTTCAATCTCAGAAAAAATATTGAAAATATTTTCAAAACTACCAAAGTTATGGGCATTTTGGTGAAAGTGCCTCCAATTAATAACAATCATACGCACCCTTGTCCAAAATGTATTTTATTATTTTACGGGAATGTTATGATATTTCGAAGTATAATTCTTACAGATTTGTTTAGGACTCAAACAAAGCTATTATATAAATATATCAAATTCTAGAATATTTTCTCCTCTATGAAATTTAACACTAAAGGTTCTACTGTGAATTTATCGATTTTTAAATTAATTTATCTAATATCTCATGCAACTTTCAATTCTATCCCACGGCAAATATTCCTCTTCATTACCCTCTGAGTAAATACCCTACCCCTTTCTAATTCTCCAGCACGATTTCTAACTCCACCAAATAGTCCTCCTCCCCTTTTCAGCACGGTTACTAGTAACCTTCATCATTAGTAATGCAAAATCTCCAAAGGTTATATTGTTGTTCGGTTCGCTTCCCCATATACAAAAACATGATTTGCGTTCAACATGCAATTCATGGCGAAACCGAGTTCAGAATTCCTATTTCATTACGAAATACCTAAGCGAATTGCGCTGCTTGTACTTGGCCACAATAATGGAGTGGCACAATGAACAGCAGCAAAAAAACCTACAGGCATTGCCACATTACGGGAACATGGCCACTAAATACCAAATACAACATATTGACAAAGTAAGTTCCTAACCTGGGGGTGAGGGGAAGGAGTTAGAGAGTTACGATAGAACACAAATATTCATTCTAGTGCCATGTCGAATTGTGTAGACATTTTTTGTTCGAGCTGTTTGTTTGCGGTTATGACAGAAACAGGAAAATAGCAATTATTGTTCTTCGAAAACTACAAGGTTAGATTGTGGTAAAGTAGCAGCAGAAGCAGCTGTCGTAGTAGGTTGTATGGGGTTTGAAGCACATACATATAGATTTATACACAGTCATGGGCATAAGTGGTCACAGACAAAGTTAAGATGATAAACATGTGTGTAACTCCTTTAAAATGTTGCCACTTTGTTTAACACATTATAAAGAAATAAGAAAATCATAACATCCCCCTATAGATCAAGATTTTATTTAGAAAAAGTCGGATCTCCGACTTGAACTCCAAAGGAAGCCTCAAAATTTTTATGATTCACAATGAAGATCATATTCTTAGCTTCAAATATCAGCAAAAATATCGAAAATATTTTCAAAACTATCAATGTTATGAGCATTTTCGTGAAAGTCCCTTCTATTAATAACAATCATCCGCACCGAGCTCCAAAATTCATTCATTTCATTCATTTTGCTATTTTTGTGGGAATTTATTGCACTTGCTGATGTAATTTTAGCGGATTTAAGTAGAGCTCACTCAAGACTATTATAAGAGTATATTTAAGCGGTAAAAGTTTTCATATGAAGTATATTTCTTAAAAATATTATGCATAGGGCCATAAAATGTACCAAAAATATTTTCATTAGGAATTTTGGCTTCATTATCAAAAGGAAAGCTATATAGTTGCTTATACCATAATTAAGAGTATATTCTTAGCTTCTCATGCCAGAAAAAATATTTCAAATATCTCCCAAATAACCAAAGTTATGAGCATTTTCGTGAAAGTCTACCCTATTAATAACAATCATACGCACCGATGTCAAAAAATCATTTTATTATTTTTGTGGGAATTTATTGCACCTTGCTGATATAATTTTAGCGGATTTCTGTAGAGCTCACTAAATACTATTATTGAAATATTTTAAGCGGTATATTTTCCCATAAGAATTCGGTAATATGGACTTAAACATATTGCTTGAGAAAATGTAAATTTTTTCCCTTGATATTAAAGGCAAGGTATGGAGCTTGTTTAATCTACAATAAAGAACATTTTCTTACCTTGACAAAGCTGAAAAAATATTTGAAATATTTTTAAAACTACCAAAGTTATGAAGATTTTCGTAAAGGTCTACCCTATTAATAACAATCATACGCACCCAGGTCCAGGATGTATTTCCTTACTTTTTGTGCGAATTTAATATATTTCAGGGAATAATTTGAAAGGAATTGATTAGGGTTTGCTCAAACCTATTATAGAAATATATCTGAGGGCATATTTTTCCCTGAGAAGACCAAAATATTTTCTAAAACATCTTCTTTGGAAATATATAATTTTTTCCATAATTTTCGGAAGGAACGTTATAATGTTTTTTGCACTATAGGTAAGAGCATCTTCTTAGCTTTCCATGGCCGAAAAAATATTAAAAATATTTCCAAAACTACCAAAGTTATGAACATTTTCGTAAAGGTCTATTCTATTAATAACGATCATACGCACTGAGGTCCAAAATATATTTCTTTATTTTTGTGGGAATTTATTATATTTCAAGCTATAATCTTTACGAATTTGACTAAAACTCAGTCCAAACTATTATAAAAATATTTTAGAAGAGTATATTTTCCGATAAGAAGTCCATGATATCGCTTAAAATGTTGTTGTTTTAGGAAATGCCAAATTTTGCCTTAATCCCAAAGGGAACTCATGAATCTTTTTAATATCTGAAATAAAGCCTATATTCTAAGCTTTCCATATCAGCAAAAATATTGAAAATATCTGCCAAATTGTCAAAGTTATGAGCATTTTCGTGAAAGTCTACCCTATTAATAACAATCATACGCACTGTGGTCCAAAATGTATTTCTTTATTTTTGTGCGAATTTATTATGTTTCAAGGTATAACCATTACGAATTCGAGTAGTACTCAGTCCAAACTATTATGCAAATATTTTCTAAGGGTAAATTTTCCGATAAGAAGCCCCTGATGTGGGTTAAAATAAATTGTTTTCGGAAATGCCAAATTTTGTCTTGATCCCAAAACTAAGTCATGAAACTTTATTATATCCAAAATAAAGCGTATGCTCTTGCCTTTCCATATCAGAAAAAATATTGAAAATATCTGCCAAATTACCATAGTTATGAGCATTTCCGTGAAAGTCTACCCTATTAATAACAATCATACGCACCGTGGACCAAAATGTATTTCTTTATTTTTGTGGGAATTTATTATATTTTAAGGTATAATATTTACGAATTCGACTAAAACTAAGTCCAAACTATTATACAAATACTTTAGAATGGTATATTTTCCAAAAATAAAGCCCCTGATGTGGCTTAAAATAAATTGTTTTAGAAATTGTCAAATTTCGCCTTAATCCCAAAGGAAAGGTATGGAATAAAACCAGAATGAAGACCATATTTTGGGCTTCCCATATCAGCAAAAATATTGAAAATATATTGAAAACTGCCAAAGTTATGAGCCTTTTCCTGAAAGTCTACTCTATTAATATCAATCATACGCACTGGGGTCCAAAATGTATTTCTATATTAAAGAGGGATTTTATGACATGTTCTGATATAATTTTAGCGGATTTATGTAGTTCTCATTCAACAATGAGATATATATTTTAGAGGATATAATTTTCCCAAAGAAGACCATGATATTTGTCGGAAAAAAATCTGGAAAAAAGTATAATATTTGACGAATGTGGAAAAGAAAAGCCTATGAAGTTTTTGACAACTTTCGAAAAGAAAGGGCTATGCATTTTTCTATACTATAATTAAGAGTACAATCTTAGCTTTTCATATCCGAAATAATATTTCAAATATCTTCAAAACTCTCAAAGTTATGAGCATTTTCGTGAAAGTCTTCTTTATTAATAACAATCATACGCACGGTGGTACAAAATGTATTTTATTATTTTTTTGGGGGAAATTATTTCATTTCCAGTCATAATTTGAATGAATTTTAATAGACTTAACTTCAAACTTTTATAAAAATTTTTCTAAATGTCTGTTTTACCTTTAAGAAGGATAAAATAGGGCTCCAAAAGTTTTTGTGGAGAAAAGGTGGATTTTTCGCATTGTTCTCTAACCAAAGGTATTTAATTAGTTTCATTTAGAAGAAAGGCAATACTCTTAGCTTTCAATACCTCAAAACTAATTTCAAATATCTATAAAAATACCAAAGTTATGAGTAATTTCCTGAAACTCTATTCTATTAATAACAATCATACGCACCCTGGCTCAAAAAGTATATTTCAATTTTTGTCGAGTTTCAATAAGTTTTAAGGTATTTTTTGAAGGCGTTCCATTAGACGTCATATTAGGGCATAGTATCCATTATAAGTTTTTAATATTTTCAATTTATGCCGCTAAATTTTCCCATTATTCATATCACTTGGGAACATTGGGTATTTACAAGAAAATTCCCAATTTGCCACTCAAATTTATAGCCACAATTTTGCCTGCAACTGTAAGTATACATGAGTTGTTTTTTTGTTCTCCCATTTCCCTGTGTGGTTGCTAGGAAGCGGCAGGAATTTTTTTCGCCATGATTTTTTCGCGGTCATACATTGCCTCCAAAGCTAATGGTTTCATGGGAATGTATGCATTGAGGGGTAAAATACAATGCAAATGCCTAAATGCAGGCAATGGAAATTTTTTTTCGTTCATGGAGGAAGCCTAGCCCTCAAACAGGCAATTGCAGTTCATGAAAAAGTTTATTTTTTTTATATGACAATAGACACCATATTTTTTCTAAACCTCCCTGGAATACATATTTTTTTTTATTTATCACTAAAATATAAAATATTGTTCTTAACCCCTTAAAGTATGCTATAGAAATGGAAAAACATATTTCACTTACCAATATTAACGATGCCATGATTGGTTAATTCCCAGCAGGATTGTAAGCGTAATATACTTAAACTATGACTTTGTTTTGGTGAAAAATAGCCCAAAGCGGCATCGGTGACATGATAGGCCTAAGAAGAGAAGGAGAGATTCAGGAAATTCATTACCAATCACAAGAAATTAAATATTTAAAATATCTCCCTTACAACCTCCCCCTTGCTTCATATCTCTACTTACTTGCAATGAAAACTCGTATAACGATGGCAATAGCTGAGCAACAGCACCCACAGCCTCATCGGCAATATTTATACAATCGGCCAAGGATAATGAAACAATGCGCGGTGTCAGGCATGCCCAGAGGCCAGCTTCTGTAACCTCATTACAGCCAGCCAGTTCCAATTCGAAGAGGCTCTGGAAAAACAAATACAGAACAGAAAGAAAAATATTAAATGTCAGAAAAATCAAAACAACAACAATAAAGAGAAGTCAAGTCAAGGCTAGTAGCGAACAGAGAGATTCATCATCATTGAAATTTAATCTTTAGGATAACGTTATAAGTTTGTTGGGCTTTGTTGTTGTGGGTGTTTTGCCAAGTTTTGAGGGCATTTTAATTTAATGCTTAATCAGTTGGATTTTGAAGGCAATTGGCGTAATGCACGGAGTTTGAAAAGTTAATAGGTTGAAGGATATAAAGTTAAAAAACTTAAAAACTGGACATAACGCAAAAATTGATACTTTAAAAATATTTTGATAAAAGAACCCCTATTATAGCTTTAAATTTTATTTTAGAGAATATTCTTAGCTTTCCATATCAGAAGAGATATTAAAAATATCTTCAAAATGACCAAAGTTATGAGCATTTTCGTGAAAGTCTATTCTATTAATAACAATCATACGCTCTAGAGTCTAAAATTAATTTTCGTTATTTTGAAGGAAAGCAAACATCTTTTATGATAGAATTCAATTGAAAATCCCTTAAAAACGATTAAAGGGATATTTATAAGGGTACTTTATCCTCAATATTTTTATAAAAATGTAAGAAATTATATTTTATGTCACATGATAATTTTTTGTTCTAATATGAATTAGTGTGCCTACCAATATGCCTACCAATCGTACATCGACATTGTTAGACGTATTGAGTTGCAGCGACTACATTGGCTAGGTCATGTTGTGAGAATGGATGAAGATGTCCCTCCAGCCCAGAAGGCATATAAAAACGAACCAGCTGATGGTTCAGGCAGAAGGGGAAGGCCTCGAATACAATGGAAAGAACAAGTTGAAGACAACATTGCCGAAAATGGTCTTTCAAATTGGAAAAACTGCGCAAAAGACCGATGCGCCTGGAAAGACCTTTTCTAAGTTCGGCTTATGGAACGAAAGTTCTGTCACAAGCCAGCGAAGTAAGTAAGTAATGAAGAGCCTATTCTAAGCTTTTTATATTTGCACAAAAAAATATTTAAAATCTCTTCAAAATTATCCAAGTTACGAGCATCGTGCATGTCTATTCTATTAATAACAATCATACGCTCTAGAGTCCAAAATTATTTTTTTGTTATTTTGAACGAAAGTTAAGATATTTTATGATTGGAAATTATTATTGGAAATTATTAAAAAGGAGGCTATAGAAATATTTATAAGGACACTTTCCCTCCCAAAATAATTTTATTTTTGGAAAATACCTACTGTGACAAAAAATGCATTTTTTGTTCTAATATGAAATAGGATGCCTATTATTTTTTGTAATAGAAATGAAGAGCCTATTCTTAGCTTTAAAATATCTTCAAAATTACCAAAGTTATGAGCATTTTCGTAGAAGTCTCTTTAATTAATAACAATCATACGCACCGTGGTCCAAAATGTATTTTATTATTTTTGTGAGATTGTATGTCATTTCCTGGTATAATTTTAGTGGATTTAAGTAGAGCTCACACAAGACTATTATAGAAATATATTTAAGGGGTATATATTCCCCTATGAGATCCATAGTATTTAGTAAAAATATTTGATTTTTAAATATGAAAATAATGGCTAAATACTGACAAGGAACGTTATATAGTTTTTTTTTTATACTATAATTTAGTGTATATTCTTAGCTTTCCATATCCGAAAAAATATTTAAAATATCTTCAAAATTACCGAAGTTATGAGCATTTTCGTGAAACCCCCTAGAAATAACAGCAATCATACGCACCAGTGTCCAAAATGTATTTTATCATTTTAGTTGGAATTTATTATATTACAAGGCATAATTTTTACGTATTTTATTAGGAATTGCTGCAATGTATTACAAAAATATTTTATTTATATAAATATATATTTTGTATATTTTAAATATCTATTTTCTTCTTCCGATGCCCATACTATGATCATAAATGACATTATTTAAAAAACACAATTCTTCACGTCTAAGCTCAAAAGAAAGGTTTAAAACTTTTTGTACTACAAATGAAGAACATATTCTTAGCTTTCTATATCCGAAAACATATTTAAAATATTTTGAGAACTACACAAGTTATGAGCTATTTCGTGAAACCCCCTTCTATTAATAATAATAATCATACGCATTGGTGTCCAAAATGTTTTTTTTTTTTTATTATTTTATAGGAAATATATTATAATACGAAGCATAATTTCTACGGGTTTCATTGGAAATCACTCTAAACTATCACAACAACATTTTTACGCATCTGTTTTCCCTAACGGAACCCCTAATATGATCTATAATTACATTGTTTAGAAAAATCATCGATTTTTCATGCTTAGACTCAAAGGGAAGGTTAAAATCTTTTATACTATAAATGAAGAGCATATTCTTAGCTTTCAATATCCGAAAAAATATTTAAAATGTCTTCAAATTTGGCAAAGTTATCAGCATTTTCGTGAAACCCTCTTGTATTAATAACAATCATACGCACCCGTGTCCAAAATTTATTTTCTTCCTTTGATGTCAATTTTTCACCATTACAAGACATAATTTCAACGGCATTAGTTGGAAATTATTCCTAACTATTTTAGAAATAATTATAAATGTATATTTTTTTTTAACATGAACTTCAACGAAAGTCTATAAACTTTTTGGTGCTATAATAAGAAAAATACCCTCAGCAAAATATATTTAAAATATCTTCAAAATTACCAAAGTTATAAGCATTTTCGTGAGATCCCCTTTTATTAATAACAATCATACGCACCGATGTCCAAAATTTATTTCCTTCCTTTGATGCCAATCTTTTACCATTACAAGATATAATTTCATCGGCATTAGTTGGAAATTATTCCTAACTATTATAGAAATAATTATAAACGTATACAGTTCATGTTCTCCTCTAAAAGTATATTGATTCGAAAAGGGTAAATTTAAATTTTAACATGAACTTCAACGAAAGTACTATAAACTTTTTAGTGCTATAATAAGAGAAATATCCTCAACTTTCTATATCTGCAAAAAATATTTAAAATATAATCAAAATTACCAAAGTTATAGACATTTTCGTGATATCCCCTTCTATTAATAATAATCATACGCACCGATGTCCAAAATGAATTTTCTTCTTTTAGTGCAAATTTTTAATAGTACAAAATTTAATTTCAATGGCATTAATAGAATTAATTGGAAATTATTACAAACTATTATATAAACATCGAAAAATCTATATTTTCTCGTAAGAATTTCATGTTCTCCTCTAAAATTATATTGATTCGAAAAGGTTGTATTTTTAAGCCATGAACTTCAAAGGAAGGCTCTAAACTTTTTAGTAACATAATAAAGAACAAAGTCTTAGCTTTCAATATTCGTAAAAATATTTAAAATATCTTCGAAAATACCAAAGTTATGACAATTTTCGTGAAACTCCCTTCTATTAATAACAGTCATACGCACCATTGTCAAAATGTATTTTCTTAATTTGGAGAAAATTTATAAAGTTTTGGATGACCTTTATTGAGACTCTTGACCACAACAAAACAAATTTAATTATGCCTTCTTAGGTCCCCATAAAATAAATAAAAACTGCCGATTAAGTCTCTTCAAAAAGAATCGAAAGAATTTTTTAAATTTTTAAATTATGGCTGTGAAAAACTTTGATAAAATCCTTGATTTATATGCTGAAAATTAAAGCATATTAATTTTTTCATTCATTTGTACTTCATTGTCATATATTTAACTATGAAAATTCAGAATTAAGTTTTAAAAAAGTCCCATACTTTGAAGAGAATATTAAATATTGTAATTTTAACAGACACAAAGTCAAATCTTTAAACTTTTCTATAACATTACTTTTTTATTTTATTTTTTTTTTTAATTTTGAATTAAAATTTTGAATTTTTTATTCAATTATTTTAAAATATTCCTTTCACTTATTAATAAATAAAATCAATACAATGTTTTGGTCTTAGAATTTAAAATCTCCATTGGATTTGCTTAATAAATTAAAAACACACATTTAAGATAAAATCAATACCTTTCCAAAATCTCCCATTTTAAATCCTTTACAATCTTTTGGACAAAAGAAATCAAAAAGAAAACAAACAAAACAATCCTAAAAGGATTAAATCCTTTTCATACGAAATTCTTTCTTTGATCTCTCTACTCGAAATAAAACTGATGTGAAAAATAATAATAATTAATTGAAAAGGATTTTAACATTTTCTTAATGAATGAGAATGAAAAAAAAAAACAACAACACAAAACACTAATTGCCATGTTAATAATTTTAATGACAGATGTGGGAGGACACGTTTCATCATGTCGATTTTTTCTGTTTTGTTTTTCAGGGAATAGATTTATATCTTACGATATAAAAGAAAGTGAAAGAAAAGGGGGATGAAATTTCTCTGAAGTATGTAACTGACAGTAATGAGTTTATTGTGAAGTAAATGTATTGACAGTTTGAGAGGGGACAGGAGAGAGAGAGAGAGAGTTTGGGAAGGGGTTCTGACTGATGTCATTGTTTCCTAATAAAGCAATAGGTAATGAAAATAAATTATATTGTGTCGTTTGTTATGGGGGGCAAACATATGTCATATGCAGATACAAGAATTTTTTGAAGAAGAAGAAAAAGGAAAAAGAGGTATAAAAATGCAATTTGTCCTCATCAGAAGAAAAACTGATAATCACAATGATATGAATATTTAATCTATGGGCAATTTGAACTTGAATATGAAAAGGATCTATGGTGGCGTATACATACTGTCGTACATCATACGCACCATATTCATAAAATTTTAAATTATTTAGAAAATCATAAAAACGTTATGATTTTTTTTTATTTTAATTATTTCTAATTATGTATAGATGTTCTGTAATATTTTTCTCGATCTAGAATTTTTGAAAAAATTTCATTGAAAGGTATGAATTTTTTCCAAATATTTCAATGTCATCCAAAAAAATTTTATTATATGTTTGTTGTTGGTTTTTTATTATTTTGTTTTTTTTTTTTAACATAAACTCATTTAGCCAAGTGCATGTTAAATGCCCACAAATAACAACGCGTAAGGTGTAATAAAAACATATGATTTATGTGTTATTCGTTTTTTCACATACATATATATTCGGCAGAATGATAATTAAAAATGAATTTTCACAAGGGGAAAAATTCTACATATTTGAAAAATAATGTCTACTGATGGAAGAAATCATAAAGAATATTTAGATTAATGAAATCATCAACCTCTTGGAGTTGTTTAGGTCATCAAATGGGTTTTTAATTGTTTATGTGGATCTACCATGCGTATAAGTGTTGTCAATATGTATACCACGTGAGGTACCAGTGTGACAATAAATATAACACTGTAACCTCTGTAAGTTTGGGTTTAAAACCCCCAGTATCTATGGAAATCTCTATACGAAAAATTCTAGTTAATATAGTAGATTTAATTTGTCTGAATAAAAATAGTTTTTGAATAAGTAAAAAACACGATTATTTTCAATGAAAGCCCCGAAGGCTTTAGCTTTGTTTACAAATATATATTTGTTGTTGTAGGATAATAACGAAAAACAGATTTATTGGCATTTAAAAAAAATTAAAAATTGTCTTCTATGTCTCTAAAAAATACAGAGTTTGTGTTCTACTATTTCACAAGGCCCACACAAAAGCCTAATATCGTGAGCACAAAATTCATATTAATTACGGCGCTAATGTGGTCGTATATGGCACTGGAAAATCTTTTGGAATATTCGCAATATTTTTTTTAAAGAGCAAGGTGAAAAATCTAATCTTCAAACCTGATGCCCTTCTCCAGAAAATGTTAAACTTTTTTTCAGCAATATTTCTTTAATAAAAACAAATAATACCCGTAAGGAAAGGAGTAAAGTCGGACGGGGGCGACTATATGATACCCTTCACCATCTTGGGTATATTCAACAGCTGAATCCTAACAGACGTCGCATTTTTAAAGGACCAGCAAAATGAAATTGGGTCCATAAACATGTCAATCTGCAACCTATACTATTTTTTCATTTGGTTAGATATAGAAGCTACATCTAAACCTGAACCGATTTCAACGATTTCAGGAAATTCAACACATATCATTCTAGACCTAATTCGTTACGCTGTGCCAAATTTCGTGCAAACCGAAAGATATTAAGGGACTTTGGTGCACCATTTACATTTAATAGGACGAAAATATATATGGATGCTATATCTAAATCTAAACCGATTTTCAGGAAACTTAACACACATCATTCTAGGCCTAATTCATTACGCTGTGCCAAATTTCGATATATGCAAATCTTAAAGGATATATATGGGTGACTTTGGTGAAACTTAACACACATCATTACGTAAACGCGGACGATAATATATATGGGAGTTATATCTAAATCTGAACCTATTTTCAGGAAACTTAACACACATCATTCTATACTTATTTCAGTACGCTATGCCAAATTTCGTGCAAATCGAAATATATATAGGGACTTTGGTAAACTATTTACCTTAAATCGGACGAAGATATATATAGGAGCTATATCTAAATCTGAACCGATTTTCACGGAACTTAACACACATCATTCTAGACCATATTAATTACGCTGTGACAAATTCCGTACAAATCGAAAGATATATAGGGACTTTACTTGACTATTTACCTATGGGAGCTATATTTAAATCTGAACCGATTTTCACGAAACTTTGGCTGTCTAACTGATCCACTCGATAATCTTTGGACTTAATGAATTTAAAATAATGACCTATGGAGGAAAACATACATATAATTTCGGTAAACTATGATGTATACGCACTGTCAATGCGTATGCGCCACCATTAACCACATTCATAAAATTTTTTTAGAGGACATGGTGGTACAAAAAATTGAAGTCCTTCTCCAGAATTATTTTACCCTATATTGTGGGACTATTACCTGTTTTTTGTATCTGTAAGAGTTTGCAACGGAGCTCTATATTGATTCTAGACCCACCCTTTAAATTATCAATAATAGAATTTTTTCTGGACGCTCTGGAGGCCACAACCCAACCCAAACTTCACAACATTTTGCACAGAGAATGAGATCTGGACAACAAATAAGAATGACTGTTTTGATGATGATCGCTCAATATTTAATGGATCAAAACTTTTGTATGAAAATAAAAAAAAATATATATATATATATAATGTGCATGCTAACTCTGGAAAGACATGCTAACTCAAAAGTTAGCAATGGTCCTGGCAATCTTTTCCAATAGAAGGGACTAAGAGTTCTAAGACAATGACTCGCTTTTTCGCATACAATTTTAAATATAGGTCCATAAAGGGATCACGTCGTATCATTTTATACATTTGGATAGTCATAGTTGTATTTTTTCACGAATGAAGTTGTAAATTGACATTTTTGATTCTTGGTGGTTATAAAACTCATTCGCTGATAGATTTTTAAGTATTCCTCCGCATTTTAAATATGTTGATGATCCTGGCCATGCAAAGTTGCTGTAATTTGGCCTCTGGATTATGGGTGATTAACACATTTCTATAGAAAATGTTTAGTCTATGTCCATGTTTTGACATAGCTCTCATGAACGGACCCGTCCCCCATTTCAATTTGTTGAAAATCATATATCGGATTTCTAACCTGAGTATCTGTTAATTGGTATTTTATCTTCTTAGAGAATAAAAGAAAGACCACCTAGCAGAAAATTTACGAATACCTACGACAATAAAATTCGTATCAATTTAAAGCTCAACCACTCCTCTTGGATATTATATCAACTTCTCGGGTCTATCTCCTTCAGGAGTAAATATATATGACATCGAATACAAATTTTGTCATTTTTCACACAAGTCAGGTTTCATTAGACCCGATAAATATTGACCGATCTTTATCACAAAAGACATGCTTATTCTTTGGCCCAATCCCCCTCTCCATGTACAAATTCACGATGTTTGGACCATAATTGTGACCTCTGGAGCGACTAGAAAATTAGGAAAAAAGTGTTTGCTTCATTTCATCCCCTAAATATTAACCGATCTTTACCAAAAACAATAGGGGTCTTCATTGGCCAGAACCCATCCTACATGCAAAATTTCGTGAAGATTGGTCCATAACTGTGGCCTGTATCGTGTTTACAAATTATAATGGACAGACGGACGGACGTACACCTATGTCTAGATCCACTCAGCTAGTCGAGATATGACAATCGATATACTTTAAGGTGGGTCTGGGACCAATATTTCGTGGCATTGCAAACTCTTGGGGCTTCACATAGCTATAATACCCTGACAACATAGTTGTGTAGGGTATAAAAACAGATTTTAAATACCAGAAAACAGCTCTTTCAAGATACAATTGAACGCCTTGGAGTTTTATGCTATGATCACTGAAACATCAAAAGAAAATTCAAATTTTTAATTAGGGACTTAGGGTGGCGTATAACTATTGTCAGCATGTATACGCCCATATACCCCACAAATAATTATAATATGCTACTAACTGGGCTTTTAATAAATGTTATAGAATATTTTCTAGGTACTTGGTGGCGTATAACTAGTGTCAGCATGTATATGCTCATCTGTCCCACAGTTAATTAGAATATGCTACTAAATGGACTTATAATATTTTTTATAGAATATTTTCTGTATTTTTTCTCTTTCAAATCACTTGAAATTTGATATCGAAAATCCGCTGCAGTTAAAGTTATTGTTATTTGCTTCGCAAAAACCCCAGCTCCTTGACCCCAATAATTATTATGCAAGACATTGTTGCCGAACTTCTAGGCACACTAGGCAAACAAAATATTATTGCGGAACAACAGCAACTACAACAAAAAATATGAATTACTCATTTGTTTCCATTTTTTTATTATGGCAATTGTTTTGGTTCTGAACTCAGAGTTGCCTTGGGTTTGTACCATGACACGACGATGGGAGGGAATAGTTATTTCCTTTAATATTTCAATACTTTATGGTTTCTGACGGCATTGTGATTCTTCTTTTGTGGGTGTTTAGAGTTCGATTTTTTTTATTTTGTTCGACAACAAGGAGTTGGAAAAAAATTAAGCCCAAAAAACTCAAATATTTTTATTTGAATTTAAATATTTAACTTAAAGGTCACCCGGGTCGTATACATGTTGATGGTAGTCATACGCTCCCTTGTACTTATTTTTTATATATATTTTTTAATGGATCCACACCTTGTGAGGGACTCTAAATATATTTTTTTAATAAATGCACGCCTTGTGAGGGACCCTAAAAATATTTTTTAATAAATGCACGCCTTGTGAGGGCCTCTAGAAACATTCTTTTATAAATCCACACCTTGTAAGGGACCCTAAAAATATTTTTTAATAAATCCACGCCTTGTGAGGGACCCTAAAAATATTTTTTAATAAATCCACGCCTTGTGAGGGACCCTAAAAATATTTTTTAATAAATCCACGCCTTGTGAGGGACCCTAAAAATATTTTTAATAAATCCACGCCTTGTGAGGGACCCTAAAAATCCTTTTTAATAAATCCACGCCTTGTGAGGGACCCTAAAAATACTTTTTAATAAATCCACGCCTTGTGAGGGACCCTAAAAATATTTTTTAATAAATCCACGCCTTGTAAGGGACCCTAAAAATATTTTTTAATAAATCCACGCCTTGTGTGGGACCCTAAAAATATTTTTTAATAAATCCACGCCTTGTGAGGGACCCTAAAAATATTTTTTAATAAATCCACGCCTTGTGAGGGACCCTAAAAATATTTTTTAATAAATCCACGCCTTGTAAGGGACCCTAAAAATACTTTTTAATAAATCCACGCCTTGTGAGGGACCTTAAAAATATTTTTTAATAAATCCACGCCATGTGAGGGACCCTAAAAATATTTTTCAATGAATCCAGGCCTTGTGTGGGACCCTAAAAACATTCTTTGATAAATCCACGCATGTCGTTCGTCCCTAAAATGCTTTAAATCCCATTTAATAAGGTTTCTCTCCTGTGATCCTTGGGTGCGTATAACTATTGTCAGCGTGTATACGCCACATTATCCTTAAGTTAAAATCCCCTTTAAAATATTCAAAAAGGATGCTATGATTATGAGCGTGAGCAAATCGAGATGTACAGGACTCTAAAAAAAATGCAAAGAAGTAGAAAAGAAATTGTAAAGAAATTAAATCCAAAATTCAAATATTTTTCTTTGGATTTTAATATTAAACTTAAAGGTCACCCGGGTCGTATAAGTACTGACAGTAGTTATACGCTCCAGTGTACCTATACCACAATTTGCTTTAAAACCATGGAGAATTATATTTCAAATGTTCTTGCCATCAAACTTTTTAAGCTTCTTACTAAAATTTTTTTCATGGCAAGAAATATTTTTTTTAAGAACATGACATGACAAAAAAATACATGTTTCCTCGTGACAACCAAAACTCCCGCTAAGTAAAAGTAATGACATTTGCTCGGTAGAACAAAAACCCCCATTAAAACAATTTGCTTTCACAGTTGACACATGTGTCTGTTGCTCTGTCTGTCTGTCTGTCTGTCTGCCAGCCAGCCAACACTTGTGATGACGTTCCTCCGTCCTGAGGTAAAACGATGACACACGATAACAATAAATGTGAAAGCTATGAATATAGACAGTCACTATGGTGGAAGGGGGGGATATTCAATTTTTTTTTGCCAACTATGTATATATGTGAATATGTGTAATGGTTCTACATTTTGGCATGGTTTCGTTGGGATTTTGTTCTTCTTCTTCTTTAGCTTTTGTGAAACTATTTACAGCTCATTGACCACAGAATTTCAAAAAACGAATTATTGGGTATTTATAGAAAGAAAGAAAAAATAATTATATATGTGAAGAAGGGAGGGAGGGAGGGAGATATGAGGTTGTTTGTGGGTACTTGAAAAAATAATTTTTAAAAAATCCGACCCTATTAGAAAAATTATTTTTTTTAATTCTCACTTTGTTTGAATCCAAGAAAAATATTTTTAAAAGATCCTCTCCCTGCATTGTACCCGGAAAATAGGATTTTATATTTTTTCCTTTGGTTCCTGGTGGCGTATAACTATTGTCGGCATGTATACGCCACCATGTACTACATTTAAAAACCCACTTAAAGTATTCAAAACAGTAACTGTGATATTAAAAAAATATTTTTAAATAAATCCAGGCTTTGTGATGGCCTCTAAAAATATTCTTTAATAAATACACGCCTTTTGAGGGACCCTAAAAATATTTTTTCATAAATCCATGCCTTGTGAGGGACCCTAAAAATACTTTTTAATAAATCCACGCCTTATGAGGGACCCTAAAAATCCTTTCTAATAAATCCACGCCTTATGAGGGACCCTAAAAATCCTTTTTAATAAATCCGCACCTTATTTCTGACCCTAAAATCCTTTTTAATAAATCCGCACCTTATTTCTGACCCTAAAAATCCTTTTTAATAAATCCACGCCTTGTGAGGGACCCTAAAATTACTTTTTAATAAATCCACGCCTTGTGAGGGACCCTAAAATTACTTTTTAATAAATCCACGCCTTGTGAGGAACTCTAAAACATTCTTTGATAAATCCATGCCTTGTGAGGGACCCTAAAAACATTCTTTAATAAATCCACGCCTTGTGTGGGACTCTAAAAATACTTTTAAATAAATCCACGCCTTGTGAGGGCCTCTAAAAACATTCTTTAATAAATCCCCGCCCGGTGAGGGCCTCTAAAAACATTCTTTAATAAATCCACGCCTTGGGAGGGCCTCTAAAAACAGTCTTTAATAAATCCACACCTTGTTTGGGACCCTAAAAATCCTCTTTAATAAAGCCACGCCTTGTGAGGGACTCCGAAAACATTCTTTAATAAATCCACGCCTTGTGGGGGACTCCAAAAATACTTTTTAATAAATCCAGGCTTTGTGTGAGACGCTAAAAATATGTTTTAATAAATCCACGCCTTGTGAGGGACCCTAAAAATATTTTTTAATAAATCCACGCCTTTTGAGGGACCCTAAAAATACTTTTTAGTAAATCCAGACCTTGTGTGGGACCCTAAAAATGCTTTTTAATAAATCCAGGCCTTGTGAGGGCCTCTAAAAATATTCTTTAATAAATCCACGCATGTCGTTGGCCCCTAAAAATGCTTTAAATCCCATTTAATTTGATTTTTCTCCTGTGATTCTTGGGTGCGTATAACTACTGTCAGCACGTATACGCCACAGTGTCCTACGTTTAAAATCCCCTTAAAATATTCAAAAATTAAACTATGATAAATTTCAAAATATATTTTGAAACTACAGAATCTGCAGATTTTTTCCAATCAATAAAATAATTTCATATCCCTCTCAAGAAAAATTCCCTCCACCCCATTATATGAAAGCCAATTTTTAATGTACTGATTTGTGTCACTGCTGCCGCTGTTGCTGCTGATTATGGTATATTATATCTTTAAGAACATCTATGTGAACAGTGAAAGTTAATACACAAGAGTGAAAAACACAAACAACAACAACAACAAAACTAGAACAAATACAAACTATAACAACAACAAATACCAATGGGGGAAAGCAAGAACAGAAGATGAATGACATGGTCGAATGAAGGGAACTAATACAAGCAGTGTTTTTTATACTCTAGAGATTGTCACGCTCGGAAAACAAATCGTTTTTCAGTTCAGTTCTTCTTCTCAGTCTCTCATTCTAGTTATCGATATGTCAAAAGCACGCACATATCATCATCATGCGAACACAAGCAGACCGACATACATGAGAAATAAGTGAAAGTATTCTTGACATGATATGAAGAATGATGGAATGGACGGAGGGAATTGGTACGGAAAATTCTTTGATGTGTGGATATTACACGAAAGAAACTTTTGAAGAATAATTTTTATAAATTATATTTATTGAAGAAATAAATAAAAAATCACAAAATATATCTGTCTAAATAAGATTTTTCATCGCTATTTAATTTTTAGTACACCAGGTCGTATACGTGCTGTCGATAGTTATACGCCCCAATGAACCTAAAAATATTTTTTTCTAAATCCACGCCTTGTGAGGAAGCCTAAAAATATTTTTTTTCTAAATCCACACCTTGTGAGGGATTCTAAAAATATTTTTTAATAAATCCACGCCTTGTGAGAGACCCTAAAAATATTTTTTAATAAATCCACGCCTTGTGAGAGACCCTAAAAATATTTTTTAATAAATCCACGCCTTGTGAGGGACCCTAAAAATATTTTCTAATAAATCCACGCCTGTGAAAGACCCTAAAAATATTTTTTAATAAATCCACGCCTCTGTTGGCCCTTGAAAAATATTTTTTAATAAATCCACGCCTCAGTTGGCCCTTGAAAAATATTTTTTAATAAATCCACGCCTCAGTTGGCCCTTTAAAAATATTCTTTAATAAATCCACGCCTTGTGAGGAACCCTAAAAATAATTTTTAATAAATCCAGGCCTGGTTGTGGTCCCTAAAAATATTTTTTTAATAAATCCAGGCCTGGTTGTGGTCCCTAAAAATATTTTTTTAATAAATCCAAGCCTGGTTGTAGTCCCTAAAAATATTTTTTAATAAATCTAGGCCTGGCTGTGGTCCCAAAAAATATTTTTTAATAAATCTAGGCCTGGCTGTGGTCCCAAAAAATATTTTTTTAATAAATCCAGGCCTGGTTGTGGTTCCTAAAAATATTTTTTAATAAATCCAGGCCTGGTTGTAGTCCCAAAAAAATATTTTTTATAAATCCACGCCTTGTGAGGGACCCTAAAAATATTTTTTTCTAAACCCACGCTTTGTGAGGGAGCCTAAAAATATTTATTTCTAAATCCGCGCCTTGTGAGGGAGTCTAAAAATATTTTTTTCTAAATCCACGCCTTGTGAGGGACCCTAAAAATATTTTTTTCTAAATCCACGCCTTTTGAGAGACCCAAAAATAATTTTTTTTATAAATCCACGCCTTGTGAGGGACCCTAAAAATATTTTTTAATAAATCCACGCCTTGTGAGAGACCCTAAAAATATTTTTTAATAAATCCACGTCTGGTAAGGGACCCTAAAAATATTTTTTAATGAATCCAATCCTTGGCAATTAAACCCAAGTCTTCTCTTGATGCCTAAAAATATTTTTTAAAAATATTTTATAATAAATCCACCCCTTCTATTTGTCTCGAAAATATTTTTAATACCTCCAGGCCTTGTAATGGTCCCTTAAAAATATTCGCTACCAAAATCTTATTTAAACGGATATTTTAAACCCCTGAAATCCATTTATTTGCATTCAAGTCCTCCATGTCGTATACGTGCTGTCGTTAGTCATACGCACCCCTGCTTTATATGCAATATTAAATTGTGTATTTCCCAAAAAATTAAAGCATACCTTTTAGGCGCTCTCTCTCTCCCTCTCTAAATCCATTTGGCAATTAAATTTAAATGTTCTGTTGATGTCGGCATTTTCGCAAATACTTCTCTTAATTAACTTTGAAGACAATCAAATCCTAGCCTTAGGACTAAATGAAATTTAATTTGAGTTGGCAGAAAATTAAAGCATACTTCTAGGGGGTGGGTGGGTGAGTGTGGTGAAGTGAAGTGAAATGAAATTAATTGCTGCTGTCATAGCTAACAATGTTTCTTCATTCGCCTGTCGATTTGTCAGTGGAAATTTTGTAGAATGGGATCTGTCTTTTTTTTCTGTTTTGGACAGAGAACATAAAATGACGTGTCTGCCTGCCTTTCAGTCTGTCATATTCATATCATGCTGCCATTCATCTATTTTGTAAATTTTTTTGTCTTCAATGTTGCTTTGAGTGAACTTGCCGTTTCTTTTTTGATGATGCTGCCTTTGTCGGGGTGTCGGTCGGAGGAGGTAGCTTTCACAGAAGCAACTGGAAATGGTCTGCCTTGTTTTGTTTTGCTTTCATGTGAATGAAGTGAAACTATTTTCAGATGCTTAGGAGAGGTGAGCAGAATTTTGCGGATATGCTTAAATTCTGAAATTTAATTTAATATCACCTGCATCCGTTATTCTTTCTTTTTTCTGTGGTTTCCGTTATGGTAGATATTTTATAATTTAATTTTTCTATAACACATATATATATGTATATATATATATTAGATTTCTAATATAAAAGACGCCGCCTTTTCGCTTTAGAAAATTTCCACTCAATTTAATTAAATTGTATCAAACAACAAAGATATGGCCACCTCTGCTTATCGTCTGTGCCGAACAAGTTGAGTGGCTTTCCGCTGTGACACACGGTTCTCATATATAGATTTATTTTGTTTGTTCGAAATATTTTTTCACACCTTTGCTGACACATGAACGAGGTGTATTTAAAAATTTTTATAATGATCCTAGGCCTTTATTTAGAGCGCCTAATAGGTATGCTACACATAATTTGATTTCACATAAAACAGGGGTGCGTATAACTAATGTCAGCACGTATACTATATGAAAGGCTACTATATTTTTAGGGTCAGAAACAAGGCGTGGATTTATTAAAAAATAGTTTTAGGCTTTCTCACAAGGCGTGGATTTATTAAAAAATAGTTTTAGGGTCCCACACAAGGCGTGGATTTATTAAAAAATAGTTTTAGGGTCCCACACAAGGCGTGGATTTCAGAAACAAGGCGTGGATTTATTAAAAAGGATTTTTAGGGTCAGAAACAAGGCGTGGATTTATTAAAAAGGATTTTCAGAGGCATAATAGTAACTTGATGCGTATAAGTATTGACAGCACGTATACGACACTGCGCACTGTAATTCAATTTCAAGGTTAGGAACTTTTTTTAATTTCTTCATAATTTTTTAAACCAATTTTTATGTTTTTTCTATGGAAAAAAATTCCTGAGACCCTCAGGTTAAGTTTTTTTCTATAGAAAAAAATTCGCGAGACCCTCAGGTTAAGTTTTTTCTATAGAAAAAATTCCTGAGACCCTCAGGAACTTTTTTCTATAGAAAAAAAAACTTTTTTCTATAGAAAAAAATTCCTGAGACCCTCAGGTCAAGTTTTTTCTATAGAAAAAAATTCGCGAGACCCTCAGGTCAAGTTTTTTTCTATAGAAAAAAATTCGCGAGACCCTCAGGTCAAGTTTTTTCTATAGAAAAAAATTCGCGAGACCCTCAGGTCAAGTTTTTTCTATAGAAAAAAATTCGCGAGACCCTCAGGTCAAGTTTTTTCTATAGAAAAAAATTCGCGAGACCCTCAGGTCAAGTTTTTTGCTATAGAAAAAAATTCGCGAGACCTCAGGTCAAGTTTTTTGCTATAGAAAAAAATTCGCGAGACCCTCAGGTCAAGTTTTTTCTATAGAAAAAAATTCCTGAGACCCTCAGGTCAAGTTTTTTCGATAGAAAAAAATGCCTGAGACCCTTAGGTCAAGTTTTTTCTATAGAAAAAAATTCGCGAGACCCTCAGGATGACTTTTTTCTATAGAAAAAAATTCTGAGAAATAAACAACCACATTCCTACCTGCAAAAATAACAAACAAATATTTTTATACAAAAAACATGTCATCCAAGCGGCCTCCCACATCAGCACATTGGAACTATTTGCCTCCTCTTCCACCCCCTCCCCCCTTCTCCCTCTTTCAATTTGACTACTTGTGAATTGACCATAACAACTAAGTAAAAATTCAGACACAGCAGACACTCATCGCCTCATCATCAAGAGAGGTGGCATATCCCACATACCTGAAATAGATACATACATACACACATGTGTATGTCGGTGTGTTAGCCATTCCAATATTTATTTTTGTATAATTAAATATTTTTAAAATAAATTTTATTTTTTATGGCAAATTATTATGGCACACTTTCAAAAGAACCGCACACACACATCATTTTTGGTTAGGTGAAGACCGCAAAAAATAAATACAGGGTGGAGGAGGGTAGAAAATGGGGGGTAATTGGGGGAAACCGAAAAAAATCAATGCTTCTGCTGCTGCTGACCACAGACAATGGAAACGCCCGCACAAACATTTTTATGTCGCCATCCATCCAAATAAACAAAGCAGAAAAAAATTGTTGGGGCTGTGCGTCGATGAGTCATCTTTCGATGCAGTGTGGTGGATGGGAGGTGAGAGCGGCAGTGTGAAAATCAGAACCAGAGTAAGAGTTATTTAACTGTGTGATTTTTCATAGTGGCAACGAATACAGGAAATTACACGCAATGAATAATGGCGCCAATAAGTATGCTTTACTTTTTCTGTTGGTGCTGCTGAATTAGGTAATTGAAGGTTAGATGAAGGATATTTTTTCCGCAGAAGAGGAGGACATTTTACAGAAAAATTTAAAAAAAAATAAATTAGGAGAACTTTTAGAAATACTTTTTACTAAAAAAATATTCCTGAGACCCTCTGGGATACTCAGGACTATTTTTTCGATGGGAAAATCCGGAGAACCTGAGGTAATTTTATTAAAAAAAAATCCTTGTATCCGAAGGACATATTTTTTATAAAAAATAATTATTTCTGAAAAATTTTTATAGAGAAATATTTTTTCACATATGACTGAACGAATATTATTCGGGGACCAATATAAGCGCCTAAAAGGTATGCTTCAAATTTGGGCAACACAAAATTTAACTTCACATAAAGCAAGGGGTGCGAATGACTAACGCCAGCACGTATACGCCATGAGAGACCTGAACATAAAAAAATGGATTTGAAGCAGTAGAAGGTGGGAATTTCTTAATTTTTTTAAAGAATATTTTTCAGGGTCCACTATTGGGCAGGGATTTTTTAAAGAATATTTTTAAAGGCCCTCAAGAGACGTGGATTTTGTAAAAAATATTTTTGAGAGGCTCTTAACAGTCGTGGATTGTTTAAAGAATACTTTTTAGAGGCCTTAACAGTCGAGGATTGTTTAAAGAATACTTTTTAGAGGCCCTTAACAGGCGTGGATTTTTTAAAGGATTTTTAGAGGCCCTTAACAGGCGTGGATTTTCTAAAAAAAAATATTTTGGCCACCTCTGCTTATCGTCTGTGCCGAACAAGTTGAATGGCTTTCCGCTGTGACACACGGTTCTCATATATAGATTTATTTTATTTGTTCGAAATATATTTTCACACCTTTGCTGACACATGAACGAGGTGCATTTAAACATTTTTATTATGATCCTAGGCCTTTATTTAGAGCGCCTACAAGGTATGCTACACATAATTTGATTTCGCATAAAACAGGGGTGCGTATAACTAACGTCAGCACGTATACGACATGGAGAGCTACCAATAAAATATGGATTTCAGGGATTAAATAAAGACGAGGATTTATTAAAAAATATTTTTAGGGTCACAAACAAGGGTCCCACACACAGGTGTGGATTTATTGTTATTAAAAACTATTTTTGGGGACTCAAATAAGGCGTAGATTTTTGTAATGTTTTTAGAGGCCTATAAAAGGCGTGGATATTATAAAGAATATTTTTTGGAGACTCATATAAGGCGTGGACTTTTTTAAAGAATATTTTTTGGAGACTCATATAAGGCGTGGATTTTTTTAAAGAATATTTGTAATGCATTGTTTTCTATAGTGGAGCAGTTTTCCGGCTGGTCTCAGAATTTTTTTCTATAAAAAAAGTAATCCACAGGGTCTCAGGATTTGTTTTCTATGGAAAAAAAGTGTTCTTGAACCCCTCCGGAATTTTTGCTATCAACTTCTAATCAAATTTATGTGTTTCAGGGTGCGTATAACTAGTGTCTGCATGTATACGTCACCCTGTTCAAAGCTTAAAATCCCTTTAATTTAATTACAAAGAGGAGGAAAAACTATGAGAGTCTCAGGATTTTTTTTTTTTTTAGAAAAAAGTCTTCCTGAGTCTTCCTTCTATA
Organism: Musca vetustissima; assembly: GCF_032173495.1. Classification (NCBI taxonomy): domain Eukaryota; kingdom Metazoa; phylum Arthropoda; class Insecta; order Diptera; family Muscidae; genus Musca; species Musca vetustissima. The sequence continues at coordinate 223,699 of NW_026880015.1, forward strand.
GAAAAAACTTGACCTGAGGGTCTCGCGAATTTTTTTCTATAGAAAAAAACGTGACCTGAGGGTCTCGCGAATTTTTTTCTATAGAAAAAAACTTGACCTGAGGGTCTCGCGAATTTTTTTCTATAGAAAAAAACTTGACCTGAGGGTCTCGCGAATTTTTTTCTATAGAAAAAAACTTGACCTGAGGGTCTCGCGAATTTTTTTCTATAGCAAAAAACTTGACCTGAGGGTCTCGCGAATTTTTTTCTATAGCAAAAAACTTGACCTGAGGGTCTCGCGAATTTTTTTCTATAGCAAAAAACTTGACCTGAGGGTCTCGCGAATTTTTTTCTATAGCAAAAAACTTGACCTGAGGGTCTCGCGAATTTTTTTCTATAGCAAAAAACTTGACCTGAGGGTCTCGCGAATTTTTTTCTATAGCAAAAAACTTGACCTGAGGGTCTCGCGAATTTTTTTCTATAGAAAAAACTTGACCTGAGGGTCTCGCGAATTTTTTTCTATAGAAAAAACTTGACCTGAGGGTCTCGCGAATTTTTTTCTATAGAAAAAACTTGACCTGAGGGTCTCGCGAATTTTTTTCTATAGAAAAAACGTGACCTGAGGGTCTCGCGAATTTTTTTCTATAGAAAAAACTTGACCCGGGGGTCTTGCGAATTTTTTTCTATAGAAAAAACTTGACCCGGGGGTCTTGCGAATTTTTTTCTATAGAAAAAACTTGACCCGGGGGTCTTGCGAATTTTTTTCTATAGAAAAAACTTGACCTGAGGGTCTCGCGAATTTTTTTCTATAGAAAAAACTTGACCTGAGGGTCTCGCGAATTTTTTTCTATAGAAAAAAACTTGACCTGAGGGTCTCGCGAATTTTTTTCTATAGGAAAAAACTTGACCTGAGGGTCTCAGGAATTTTTTTTTTTCTATAGAAAAAACTTGACCTGAGGGTCCCAGGATTTTTTTTTATAGAAAAAAAGTCATCCTGAGGGTCTCAGGATTTTTTTCTTCAGGAAAAAGTCATCCTGAGTGTCCCAGGAATTTTTTTCCTATAGAAAAAAACTTGACCTGAGGGTCTCGCGAATTTTGTCTATAGAAAAAACTTGACCTGAGGGTCTCAGGAATTTTTTCATAGACCAACAATTAAATCCTTTTAAAAATTATTAAACATCTTCAAAGCGGAAGTTTTATCCCTTGATATTTAAATAAAGTGCACAGTGTCGTATACGTGATGTCGCCAGTTATACGCACCAAGGTACTATTAAACATCTGGAATTAAGTTTTAATAAAATTCTTTGATTTTTTTTTGACTACTGAAAAAATTTGAAAGAAATCCTTCGGCTATTGGCAAAAAATATTTTTTAATAAATCCAAGCCTTCGACTTAAAAATATGGTACCTAAAAATATTTTCCATAAATCTACGCCTTATAGAGGTTCCTAAAAATATTTTTTTTAAATCCACACCTTATAGAGGTTCCTAAAATATTCTTTAATAAATCTATGACTTCTAAAGATATTTTTCTACATTGAAAAAATAGTCCTGAGTGTCTCAGTATTTTTATATTAATAGAAAAAATTATTCTTGAGGGTCTCAGGAATTTTCCTGAGAGCCCTCAAAAAATTGTTTGCCTATTGATAGCCTCTACCATAATCGTAGCTCCTAAAAGTATGCTTTACATGTCATGCAATTACAAATAACATGGTTGATGGGTTGGCTGGTTCATTGTTTAATTTGACATTGACTTATTGACATTGCTGCCATCATCATCATCATTGTCAACATCATCATAAACAACAACAACAACAACAATAATAACAAATCCAACAACAACAACGAATGCAAATAGCTAAACAAAGCTTTGACATCCTTTTGTACTAAAAATTCCATTTAATGCAAGTATGACACGCATATATGGGATGGCAAATACACAGATACCCTCTTTGAGAGAGAGAGAGGGAGGGCAGAGAAGAGAGTAAGAGAGGAGCCTCTGTATGCAGAATATCATCGTCATCATCATCATCATTCACAAAATATTTTTGCTTTTGACAAATTTGTTTGATTGAGTGGAATTGGGGCATGGAACGTGAGTTGCCTGGTAGATGTGTGTGTGTGATGAAATCTACCCTGTGTGTGTGCCACACAAACACAAAGTGAGAGTGAACGCACATATTTGTCATTTACTTTAGTTGCAATTTAAATTGAGAAAAAAACGGGTTATACAATTTTCCGAACGTGTTCCCTCTGTTCAGAAGCACATAATATTGTTGTTGTTGCTGGTTGTCATCACGACTCTGCTTTGACATTTGAAATGTCATGCGAGACATGAAAATGTCATTTGTTTGTATTTGAGTTTTATTTGTTTGCGGAGCGGAGATATTGCAGTGCAATGTGCGATTTAATGATGGAGAAATATGACAGAGGAAAATGTTTTTTTATTAAAGCATACTTTTAGGATAAAATAATTTCAATTTATTAAAGTATACTTTTAGGAGTTTTAATTTTAAATTATTGGAATTTTATATTCTTTATGACTCTAAAAAATAAAAATCATCTCAAACTCCCATTCTTTAAAAAAATTTAATTTTCTTAGAAATATTTTCTCAATTTTTTTTATTAAAAGCATACCTTTAGGCAAATAACATCATCAAAGGCAATTTGTAGTTAATTGGAATTTTCATAGGCAATCTTAATACCATTAAGAATAGATGTTCGCCAAAAAATAAAGGGGGGAAAGTGGCAGACAATAAATTTTAGAGATGAAATTAAATTTCCTCGAATTGCCGACATGACTCGACACATTTTCAAAGCTAATGGAATTTGTTCGAACAAAGGATGATTTAACAACATGATGTAGAAATATTTTAGGATAGAAAAAATTTTGAGAAAAATTCCTGAGACCCTCAGGATGACTTTTTTTCTATAAAAAAAAATCCTGGGACCCTCAGGTCAAGTTTTTTCTATAGAAAAAAAAAATTCCTGAGACCCTCAGGTCAAGTTTTTTTCTATAGAAAAAATTCCTGCGACCCTCAGGCCAAGTTTTTTCTATAGAAAAAAATTCGTGAGACCCTCAGGGTCAAGTTTTTTCTATAGAAAAAAATTCGTGAGACCCTCAGGGTCAAGTTTTTTCTACAGAAAAAAATTCGCGAGACCCTCAGGGTCAAGTTTTTTCTATAGAAAAAAATTCGCGAGACCATCAGGTCAAGTTTTTTTCTATAGAAAAAAATTCGTGAGACCCTCAGGGTCAAGTTTTTTCTATAGAAAAAAATTCGTGAGACCCTCAGGGTCAAGTTTTTTCTATAGAAAAAAATTCGTGAGACCCTCAGGGTCAAGTTTTTTCTATAGAAAAAAATTCGTGAGACCCTCAGGGTCAAGTTTTTTCTATAGAAAAAAATTCGCGAGACCCTCAGGGTCAAGTTTTTTGCTATAGAAAAAAATTCGTGAGACCCTCAGGTCAAGTTTTTTGCTATAGAGAAAAAATTCGCGAGACCCTCAGGTCAAGTTTTTTGCTATAGAGAAAAAATTCGTGAGACCCTCAGGTCAAGTTTTTTCTATAGAAAAAAATTCGTGAGACCCTCAGGTCAAGTTTTTTCTATAGAAAAAAATTCGTGAGACCCTCAGGTCAAGTTTTTTGCTATAAAAAAAATTCCTCATACCCTCAGGTCAAGTTTTTTGCTATAGAAAAAAATTCGTGAGACCCTCAGGTCAAGTTTTTTCTATAGAAAAAAATTCGCGAGACCCTCAGGTCAAGTTTTTTGCTATAGAAAAAAATTCGCGAGACCCTCAGGTCAAGTTTTTTCTATAGAAAAAAAATTCGCGAGACCCTCAGGTCAAGTTTTTTCTATAGAAAAAAAATTCGCGAGACCCTCAGGTCAAGTTTTTTGCTATAGAAAAAAATTTCGTGAGACCCTCAGGTCAGGTTTTTTCTATAAAAAAAAAATCGTGAGACCCTCAGGTCAAGTTTTTTCTATAGAAAAAAATTCCTGAGGTTCACTCAGGTTGGGTTTTTTCTATCGAAAAAATCGGAGGATCTCTCAGTTTGACCTTTTTATTAAAAAATCCTCAGATCCTCGAACTTTTTATTTTCTTGGTAATTTTTGCCTTCACTCACCTGCAAATGATCCAGCAACGCCTCCAAGCCCCGATCCGATATTGAGGAACATCTTAACGACAACGAGTGTATGTGCTTCGATGCCAGCGTAAACGAATGGACCACATCGTAGGCATCATCATCGTTGGCCCCCACCAAAGCCAGGGCATGGAATCCTCGTCGTATCAACGAATTGAACAACTTTACCCGATCGGTGGCATTCATTTGCCGTAACTCACGACACTGTAGCGTCGGCAGCAGACCCGACCAGAACCGAGGACTACGATACAAAACATCCCGCCATTTCATACACACCTGGGCCAGGACTCTCCGCTCGTAGGAGTTGAAATACAAAAAGAATCGGTTGAGGAATCGTTCGTCCTGCATAAGGGTCTCAATGCTGGTAATGGGAGGTGGTAATTTGGGTAGGATCAAGGCGGATTGTGTGACAGCTTGGGCCAATTGTGAATTGCCTCCGCCACCACCACCTACGCCACCCGTGGCATAGGGATGATGTAGATGAGGATTGGGCAGCTGTTTACGCATCTGTAGGGGGGTTAGTGACTGAGTCTTCTGGGCCGCCGCCATACCCATGGTGGTGAATTGCGGTGCTCCCGGCCCCACCGACCCCGGTATGGTGATGTTCATTTGCTTGGCAATTGAATTCACTGTGGGCGTGGGTGGGGCACCCAGTGGAATGTTTGGTACCGTGGGTGGTGTGCCCGCCGGATTCATCACCAGATTCGAGTTGATCAGCGTCGAATTGGCGATCTGCGAACTTAAATACTGTTGATGCTGGGAGGGAGGAGGAGGAGAATTCTTGTGGACCTGCTGCTGTTGCTGCTGCAGGAGTTGATAACTGTTCACCGTGGTGGTTGTTGTCGTTGTCATGTGCTGGTGCTGATGCTGCTGCAGGCTGTGATGGGACTGTTGGTTACTCTGTTGCTGTTGGGTGTTGATGGTCCCAGCCCTGCTGGGTTTGTCGGGCGTTATTAGACCCGTTGTGGCTCCTCCCGCTGTTGTTGTGGTACTCTGATTGGAATTATTCGCATTGGAGTTGTTCGCATTCGAATTCGAATTCCCACCACCGCACAGAGCATTGGTCACCCTTTCCATTACCGATGTCTTGCCACTACCCGAGGACGATGAAGAGGACGACGACGAGGATGTGGACGACGTTGACGAAGAAGAGGACGAAGATGATGAATTGCCGGAATTCGCCGCCGATTGGGAAGAGGAGTTATTTGTAGTTGTTGTTGTTCCCGTCGTCGCCGAATTACTATTGTTTGTTGCTGTTGTTGTTGTTGTCGCCGTTGACTGTGCCGTTGCATTGTTGTGATGATGTTTCGAACGCAAGCCGAGGCCATTGATACGCTTGGATAGTTCAGCGGAGGCACGTTCGACCACGCCTTGCGCCGATATCGAGGACATGGTATGCTGAAATAAATTCACTTTGCAGCCGGTATTTTCAGCCCCTGGGTCCCGAAAAAAAAATCACGATATCAGGATGGTGAAGGGAGGATGGAATCAGATTTTTTCGAGAAGAAAATGTTAAGAGCCGATTTTCTGCTTGGCAATCATAAGCGTTGATTTTTTTCCACGAACGAGGAGATCCGATATAATTTTTAGGAGATTAATTCCGAAGGTTGCTGCATTCGGAAGGGCGAAGAGATTATCTGAAAAAAAATTAAAAATTATTTTTTTTTTTAAATTAATTTTTTGCATTGGATCGTCTTTTGTCTGCAGGCCGGTCAGGTTCGAAGATGGGCTATATCGGTCCACGTTTAGGAATAGCTCCCATATAAGGGTACCCCCCAATTTTCGGTACTTTTGGGGTTCTTTAGCGCGTTTTTCAACCAAATTCGCTGAAATTCGATGCTTTGGGTTCTTATTGGGTCCACTTTTATAGGTCCACTTTTTCTGCTGGCCCCCATATAACGGTACACCCCAATTTTCAGCATTTTGGGGATTTTGTTCGGATTTTTCCACCGAATTGGCTGTAATATAGTACTTTGAGTTCTTATTGGGTAACAAATCTCTCCACTAAAAATTATAAATATAGGTCAATTTTTTCGGATAGCCCCCATATAAGGGTACCGCCAATTTTCGATATTTTGAGGTTCTTGAGCACGTTTTTCAATCGAATACGCTGAAATTTGGTACATTGGGTTCTTATTGGGTAACAAATCTCTCCACTTAAAATTATAAATATAGGTCCATTTTTTTGGGTAGCCTCCATAGAAGGATACCGCCCAAATTTCGGTATTTTTGGGTTCTTGAGCGCGTTTTTCAATCGAATTCGCTCAAATTTGGTACAATGGGTTCCTATTGGGTAGCAAATCTCTCCACAAAAAATTATGAACATAGGTCCATTTTTTCGGGTAGCCCCCATATAAGGGTACTCCCCAATTTTCGATATTTTGGGGCTCTTGAGCGAGTTTTTCAACCGAATTGGCTGAAATTTGGAACAATGGCTTCTTATTGGATACCAAATTTCTCCACAAAAAATTGTAAATATAGGTCCACATTTTCTGCTGGTCACCATATAAGGGCACTCCCCAATTTTCGATATTTTGGGGTTCTTGAGCGCGTTTTTCAATCAAATTCGCTGAAATTTGGTACATTGGGTTCTTATTGGGTACTAAATGTCTCCACAAAAAATTATGAACATAGGTCCATTTTTTCGGATAGCCCCCATATAAGGGCACTCCCCAATTTTCGATATTTTGGGGTTCTTGAGCGCGTTTTTCAATCGAATTCGCTGAAATTTGGTACAAAGGGTTCTTATTAGGTAGCAAATCACTCCACAAAAAATTATAAATATAAGTCCATTTTTTCGCATAGCCCCCATATAAGGGTAACCCCCAATTTTCGATATTTTGAGGTTCTCGAGCGCGTTTTTCAGTCGAATTCGCTGAAATTTGGTACCATGGTTTCTTATTGAGTAGCAAATTCCTCCACAAAAAGTTATGAACATAGGTCAAGTTTTTCTGGTAGCCTCCATATAAGGGTACCCCCAATTTTCGATATTTTGGGGTTCTTGAGCGCGTTTTTCAATCGAATTTGCTGAAATTTGGTACAAGAGGTTCTTATTGGATACCAAATGTCCCCACTAAAAATTGTAAATGTAAGTCCATTTTTTCTGTTAGCCCCCATATAAGGGTACCCCCAAATTTTCGGTATGTTGGGGTTCTTGAGCGCGTTTTTCAACCGAATACGCTGAAATTTGGTATTTTGTAGTCGTATATGGTAGCAAAATTGATAATATTCGGCCCCTTTTGCGGGTTGTCCCCATATAAGCCCCTTTTTATACCCTTCACCACACTGTGGTACAGGGTATTATGTCTTTGTGCATATGTTTGTAACAGGCAAAAGCAAACGAGATAGACACATGGTTCCATTTGAGAATATGCATAGAATCACTTTCTAAGTCGATTTATGCATGTCGGTCTTTCCGTCCATCCGTCCGTTAGTCTATCCGCCCGTCCATGTATTTTTGTGAAGAAAGTACAGGTCGCATTTATGATCCGATTTGGATGAAATTTGACACAGCTCGTCTATTTGGCCAAAGGACGAACCCTATTGAAATTGGGAAAAATCGGTTCAGATTTAGATATAGCTCCCATATATATATTTTCGTCCGATTTAAGGTAAATGGTGCATCAAAGTCCCTATATATCCTTCGATTTGCACGAAATATGGCTTAGCGTACTTAATTGAGTCTAGAATGATGTGTGGTAAGTTTCGAGAAAATCGGTTTAGATTTAGATATAGCTCCAATATATATTTTCTTCCGATTTTATGTAAATGATGCACCAAAGTACCTATATATCTTTCGAATTGCATGAAATTTTGCATAGCGTACTTAATTGAGTCTAGAATGATGTGTGCTAAGTTTCGTGAAAATCGGTTCAGATTTGGATATAGCTCTCATATATATTTTCGTCCGATTTTAGGTAATTGGTGCACCAAAGTACCTATATATCCTTCGATTTGCACGAAATTTGGCATAGTGTACTGAATTGAGTCTAGAATGATGAATAGTGAGTTTCGGGAAAATCGGTTCATATTTCGATATAGCTCCCATATATATTTTGGTCCGATTTTAGGTAAGTGGTGCACCAAACTTCCAATATTGCTCCGATTGAGACAACATTTTGCACAGAATTAGGTCCAGATTGATGTATGCGAAGTTTTGTTGGAATCGGTTCAGATTTCGATATAGCTCCCATATATATTTTCGTCCGATTTTGTGTAAATGGTGCACCAAAGTACCTATATATCTTTCGATTTGCATGCAATTTTGCATAGCGTAATGAATTAGGTCTAGGATGAGGTGTGTTAAGTTTCGTGAAAATCGGTTCAGCTTTGGATATAGCTCTCAAATATAGTTTCATCCGATTTTATGTAAATGGTGCACCAAAGTCCCTATATATCTTTCGATTTGCACGAAATTTTGCACAGAGTACTGAATTGGGTCCAAATTGATGTTTGCGAAGTTTTGTTGGAATCGGTTCCGATTTAGATATAGCTTTCATATATATTTTCGTCCGATTTTACATAAATGGAGCACCAAAGAGTCAAATTTAGGCCGATTGAGACACAATTTTGCACAGAGTACTGAATTAGATCCAGATTGATGTATGCCAATTTGTAATAAAGTTCAGATTGGTATGTGTATGGATGATTTTAATTTAGTTCAAATATTTATGTACGCAGTTAATTTCGTCCGATTCCATTTCAGTGGTCCTGCAAAGATGCTATGTCTATTCTATCAAAAGGATATTCTACATATGAGCATCTCTTGTATGTACCCAAAGTGGTGAAGGGTCCCGTCCGACTTTTGAATTTTCCTTACTGGTCAAATGTTATTGTTTTGGCAAAAATTTTATTAAATTCGATATTATATATTATATTTACTTCAAATACTTTTATTTAAGGTATTTTTTATTTAATTTGTTAAAAATATTTTATTTTTATTTTTATATTTAATATTTTTTTTTTTAATATTTGTTATTAATTTATTTTTTCTGAATTTTTATTTTATTTCCATTTTTGGTTTTTAAATTTTTTTCTTTTAAAAATTTTATTAATTATTTTTTTACAATTTTTATATATATATTTTTAGGTTTTTTTTATTAATTTATTTTTTCAGAATTTTGATTTTTTAAATTATTTTTTATAAAAAAAAAAATATTATTTATTATATTTTACAATTTTTATATATTTTTGTATGTTTTTTTATTAATTTATTTTTTTTGTTTTGAATTTTGATTTTTTAAATTATTTTTTATAATAAAAAAATATTATTTATTATATTTTAAAAATTTTTTATATTTCAATTAATTAATTTTTTTAATTTTTTTTATTTTTTTTAATTTTTAAATTTAATTTGTATCTTTTATTTTTACCTCTAAAAAAATTCCTTTGTAATTACTTACCTGTTATTATTAGTTTCTCTTCTCTTTGATGTCTTTCTCTCCCCCTTGTTTGATGTGCTTCAATGAGAAAAAGTCCCGCTTTCTTAACAATCAACAGCTTCACAGACAATTATTTCACCGCGTTCCGTTAATTTTCACAACAAAAACACCATCAAACGGTAATTTCTCTTTTATATATGCCACTTTAAATATCTCTCTCACACACAGCCACTGATCTCTTAATCTCTGAAAGCCACAAAACAGTTGTGCAAATTGTAATGTAACGGATGTTTGCTCTTTATCTCTTTGATGGTGATGAAGAAGATGGCGATGATATCCAATGTAATGAGAGCGCTTTTAGCAGTGACAGTAGTCTGTTATTTTATATCTCTCTCACACACACGAATTTCTCTTTACATTAAAGATGAAGGTGATGAAGATGATGGCGATGATATCCAATGTAATGAGTGTGCTTTTAACAGTGACAGCAGTGTGTTACTCTGTTTCTCTCTCACACACACACAATGTTCTCTTTACATTAAAGAGCTATTCTTGCTCTGAAACAATTAATTAGACGTTTTAATGGAATTTCTCGCGTTTTTTTCTTGTTTTTTTAATTATTTATTATTATTATTTTTTGGATTAGAAAAATTTTCAATTTTATTTTAAAATGTTGGACATTTAATTTTGCTGATGCCTTTCAAGAACAAATTAAACTTTCGACAGCCTTCAATCTTTAATCCCCTCTTCTTATGTGGATGGTGATGTCCTGTCCCGTTAATGTTTTTTTATTGGTAACCTTGAAAAGAGAAGAAGAAAAAAATAAGCCATTTTTAAACATTGCTTGTATAATTAACTTTTCGATATTGTTGTTGTTATTATTTTTATTGCATTGAACAAAAAAAGTTGTTAAGGTAAGTTGAGAAAAAAAAAGTTTGCAAATTTTTTTGTTGTTATTTTGGCATTCAAAACTTTGTTTGGTAGCACCAAAGTTTTCAATTTTTTTCGCATTGTTAAATTGAGTGTTTTTCCTTAGAGCTCGGGTTGTTAATTTAGTTTTTGTGTTATTTTTGTGCTGCTTCTTCTTGTTTTTTTTTTTTTTTTTTTTTTGGGAGAAACTTTTTTTAATGAACTGTTGTTATTTTTAGAAATTGGAAAATCTACCCCCAAAAAACCCCCAGTTAGTAAAGTAGTAAAGTCGAACTGGGCCGACTATATGATACCCTTCACCAGTTTGGTATATTCTACATATGTATCCTAACAGACGTGCTTTTTTTCGAAGGAATTAAGTGCAAATCGAAGGATATATAGCTTTGGTGCACCATTTACCTAAAATCGGAGGAAAATATATATAGGAGCTATATCTATATCTGAACCGATTTTCCGGAAACTTAACACACATCTTTCTATACCTATTTCATTATGCTGTGCCAAATTTCGTGCAATTCGAAGGATATAAAGGGACTTTGGTGCATTATTTACCTAAAATTGGACGAAAATATATATGGGAGCTATATCTAAATCTGAACCGATTTTCAGGAAACTTAACACACATCATTCCATACCTAATTCAGTACCCTATACGAAATTTCGTGCAACTCGAAAGATTTATAGGGACTTTGGTGCACCATTTACATCAAATCAAAGGAAAATATATATGAGAGCTATATCAAAATCTGAACCGATTTTCACGAAACTCACCCCTAATCATTCTAGACTCTATTTAGTACGCTATGCCAAATTTCGTGCAAATCGAAGGATATATATTGACTTTGGTACCCCATTTACCTAAAATCGGACGAAAATATATATAGGAGCTATATGTAAATCTGAACCGATTTTTACGAAACTTGACACACGTCATTCTAGACCTAATTCAGTACGCTATGCCAAATTTCGTGCAAATCGAAAGATATAGAGGTACTTTGGTGCACCATTTACATAAAATCGGATGAAAAAATATATGGGAGCTATATCTAAATCTGAACCGATTTTCACAAAATTTAACAAACATCGTTCTAGAGTTAATTCAGTACGCTGTACCAAATTTCGTGCTAATCGATGGATATATAGGGTCTTTGGTGCACCATTTACAGTAAATCGGACGAAAATATATATGGGAGCTATATGTAAATCTAAACCAATTTTTCCCAATTTCAATAGGGTTCATCCTTGGGCCAAATAAGTGAGCTATACCAAATTTCATCCAATTCGAATCATAAGTGCGACCTGTACTTTGTTTACAATTTAACATGGACAGACAGACGGACATGCATAAATCGACTAAGAAAGTGATTCTATGTAGTATAGAAGATCTCCGAAGAGGTCCTCCATAGCCTAGAAGAACTCTGAAGACCTCTGAAGAGGTCCTCTATAGTACAAAAGTCCTCTGAAAGGTTCATCTATAGTCTAAAACTCCCCTGAAGAGGTCCTCTATTGCCTAGAAGACCTCTGAAGATATCCTCCACAGCCTAGAAGACATGAAAAAAGGTTCACTATAGCCTAGAAAACCTCTGAAGAGGTCCTCTGTAGCATACAATACCTCTGAGGAGTACCTTTATCGACTCGAAGACTTCTGAAGAGTTCCCATAGACCTCTGAAGAGATTCTCTATAGTATAGAAGACCTCTATATTATAGATTAGTATGAAAGTCCTTTAAGAGGTCTTTTAGGCCATATAGAACATTTCAGAGGTCTTTTAGGCTATATAGGATACAGATAAAGACCTCTTAAGAGGTCTTCTAGGATATAGCTGACCTTTTCAGAGCACTTCTAGGTCATATTTGATATCTCTTTAGAGGTCTTATAGACTATAGAGAACCTCTTTAAGACACTTAAAGAGGTCTTCTAAGGTCAGCTATATCCTAGAAGACCTCTTATGAGGTCCTCTTTATCCTATATAGCCTAGAAGACCTCTGAAATGTTCTATATGGCCTAAAAGACCTCTGAAGAGGTCCTCTATAGAATAGAATAGCTCTAAAGAGGTCCTTTATAGCCTATAAAATCTCTTAAGAGGTCTCCATAGCCTTGAAGACCTCAGAAAAGGTCCTCCATAGCCTAGAAGACCTCTGAAGAAGTTCTCTATAGTATGAAAGACCTCTGAAGGGTTCCTCTATGGTACATAAGACCTCTGAAGAGGTTCTCTATAGTATGAAAGACCTCTGAAGGGTTCCTCTATTGTATAGAAGTCCTCTGAAGAGGTCCTCTATGGTACATAAGACCTGTAAAGAGGTTCTCAAAAGAAACCATGTGTCTATCTCGTTTCCTTTTGCCTGTTACAAACATATGCACAAAGACATAATACCCTGTACCACAGTGTGGTGAAGGGTATAAAAAAATATTTCTTTAAAACAAATACATTTTTCGCCTAAAAGTAGGCCTTGCTATATTAACGATTCTGCTTAGGGGAACCTAAGTGCGTATGCGTATTATAGATTTGTATGAAATTCAAATTAATAACGCCCATACGCACTATGGTTCAATGAAATCAAAATTAATAACACTCATACGCACTAAGGCTCCGCCAAACCAGAACTATTATTACAGAAAAGCCTTTGTGGAAACCTGCGGAATTTCGTTAACCAATTTTGAAATTCCCCAATGCTTAACAATTCGAATTTTCGCATTCATTCGCCACAAAGTTAACAACCACAAATACTTTGTTAAATACAAATTGTATCTGTAATCTTTTCAAATTCCATTTTTTCGAACCCAGACAACCACAAAAAATGGTGGCTTAAAAAAAGAAGAACTTCCGCATTCATTCCCTATAGACCTCTTCAGCGGCATTTTAGCTTTCAACAAAAATTGTTGAAATGGATGAATGGATTCGTTTACGTGGCCAGGTAGCCACTTTGGGATGTTCGCCATTCATCATGGACTCAGGCTTAATTACTAGTTCATGTTTTACTCCTGCCGATGTTTTTTTCGCCTTCATGATTCTATTTATTTGCCATTACTGGTTAACAACCGCAGTAGAGAGAAAAAAACGCAAAAATTATGTATGTAAAGCTTTCAGTTACGAACGTCATTATATGCAATTTACTTAGTGGCTCTGTAAAGCTCGTGGTCGTCATAGGTAAATAAATACACAGGTAATCCATTACAGAAGAAAAAACATCAACGGGGTCAAACGGGGCAGCCTGACAGACAAAGCTGTAAAGTTCAGTGGCCTTTTCAGGGTGAACCGAAGGAAGCAACTTAAATAATTTAATACGATTCTTGGTAAAAAAGTTAATTTTGACCACAAGTCAGCCAATCCCGGTCATGACATGTTGAATCTCCTTCGGCATTTGATTTAAGTGCCTAATAGTATACATCAGTTTTTGTTTTTTTTTTACTTGTCCATCAATCAGCCTTCAAGGGCATATCAGAGTGGGATATTAATTATTTACTAATTGACCTGACGGAGGCAAATCTACTAGGCAGACAGGCAGGACATTAACCACAGGTCAGATTATTTTGGTACAGCAAAAATATACTGAACAAAAAATTTTACCGATAACAACAACATTGAACAGAGTCTGTGGAAAAAATAATCGATAACAATATTTGCATGGTAAAAATGATTCATAACAAACATTTTCCACAAAAAAGTTGTTCGATGACAGCGATAACGAACAATAATGCCTTCAATAACAACAATTTTTAACGAAAATGTCTTCGATAATACCAATATCGAAAAAATGCCTTCGATAACAACAAAAATGTGTTCGATAACATTTAATACTATTGAAACATTAATTGATAACATTATTTTTTAATTTAAAGTTGATCGATAACAATGTTTTAATTAAAGAAATTTATCGATAATAATATTTCCTGCTATAATTGTGATCGATAAAATAATTCATGATTAAAAAATGGGTCAATAACAAATTTCTCCGCAGAAAAATATTTCGATAACAAATTTTCTTAAAAAAATAAATTCGATAATTAGTTAATATCTGCAAAAAACCTTCGATAACAACGATATTAAACAAAAATGTCTTCGATAACAACGATATCGAACAAAAATGCCATCGATAACAACAAAAATGGGTTCGATAACATTTTTATCTATTGCAATATTAATCGATAACAATATTTTTTAGAAGAAAGTTGATCGATAATAATATTTACTGCTAAAAATGTAATCGATAACATGATTCATGATTGAAAAATGGGTCGATAACAAGTTTTTCAGAAGAAAAATATTTCCAAAAACAAATGTTCATTAAAATATAACTTCGATTACTAGCAATTCTATGGAAAACATCGTCGATAACAATGATATCGAACAACAATGTCTTCGTAAACAACGATATCGACAAAAACTTTCTCCGATAACAATGACAATGAACAAAAATATGTTCGATAGCATTTTCATATATTGCAGCATTAATCGATGACAAGTAGATCGATAAAAAATTGTTTAAATAAGAAATTAATCGATAACATGATTCCAGACTGAAACATGGATCGATAACGATATTTTCTACGGGAAATTATATCGATAATCCTTTCCTTTATAAAATAAATTCGATAATTACGAAATCTATGGAAATGTGTTCGATAACAAAGATATCGATCAAAAATGTGTTCGATAAAAATGGTATCTATTGCAAAAATTATCAACAAACATTTTTAAGACAAAATTTTATCGATAACTCGGTTTCAAGAAATAACTTTATCGATAATATGATTCCTGGTTAAAAATAGGTCGATAACAAATTTCATTAAGGGATATTATATCGATAATAATTGTTTCCTTTATAAAATAAATTCGATAACTAGCAAATCTATGGAAAGCATGTTCGATAACAAGTTGTAGAAAAATCGATAAAATCGATTGTGTAAAAAAATGCGTTCGGTAGATGTGTTTCCCTTTAGAATTTTCTTAATTTTTACGTAAAAAAATAAAAAAAATGTTCTCCATTTTTTTGTTATCGATATCGAAAATATAATTGATTTTTTTATATTTTTTTCTTTTTCCTTTACACATAAAACCAAGCAGAACAAAAAATATTGCCTTATTTTAGGCAAATCTCTTTAATTTAAATATTAATCAAACTTGAACTAGTTTTGCGTATTTAAATATTTATTTATTCCATTTTTGTTCTATGCTAATGTTGTTGCTTTTGTCCTATGAACTTCATTTTCCATAATAAAAAAAGAAATGTCGACATGTTTGGTTTTGTTCGCTGCTAAACTCGTGCCTACTAAAAACAATAAACTTGCATTTGTTTTGTAATAATATTTGCATAAATAAAACAGGCTATAAACATGCATACACCGACACACACACACACTCACATACATACAAAGTCAGTTCTCTAACACAGCATGACCATAGAACAGAATAATAATAAACCACAAACGAGCATAAAACAACAAAGCAATGGAACAAACAACAACCAAAAAAATCGATAATAATTCAGCCACTTTGTCCAAAGAGGAGAAGAGAGAGGGAGAGAGAGCTGAAGAGTGCAATAGAAAAAAAGTTAGTTCAGTGGAACAGCCATGACATGTAGACTAGAAAAAAAAACAGAAACACACAAATTAACAAACAACAAACACAACAAAAAATGGAATAGAAATAAAAAAATAACAGCCATAGAATGAAACACACAGACACACACTCATACATACATATTTTTTCAGTGGATTAATTGGGAGAGAGAAGAGGGGAACGATTGAGGTAAAAGGATTTGCAGTGGTTTTGCACGAGACCAGGCTTACCACAGTTTTTGTGAAACCAACAAACAGCACACACACGTAGGCACATATATGACTGTCTGACTGTCTGTCTTTATGTATATTTCTTTTTTCTCTGTTTATTTATTTGTGACTATACCACACATCAAACTTTGCCATCCTTTGAACCGTGTTACGTTCAAAAGAGGTAACAGTTTATAAACTAACAACAACTTCAAGCAAACTCAGTCATGTTTATTCCTCTCCATCAAACTGATTAACTGTCATAACAGCTTTGGTGAATTAATGCATGACAAGACACAACTTCCTTCCATAACTTCCATTTTCTTCTCATACGACAATAACATAAATTCACATTTATGGGCAATAACAACAACAACTACCACAACACAACAACAATCATAACAACAACAACAAAGTAACATTGCCTGGTTGCTAACTATAACGGACCGCACACACACACTGAGTCAGCCAGCCAGCCTCACTAATTTATCAAAACAAACTAGAACTCTATCTCTTCATAGGGGGAGTGTGTGAGAGAGTGCCTGTGTGTGTGGTGTGCGATGTAGGTGGGGAGAGAGAGAGAGTATGAACCTGCTTGTTCTGGCTCCATTGCCAGCCAGCCTCACTCGTTTATCAAAACAAACTAGAACTCTATCTCTTCATAGGGTGATGGTGTGAGAGAGTGCCTGTGTGTGTGGTGTGCCATGTTGGTGGGGAGAGAGTGTAAACCTGCTTGTTCTGGCTCCATTGCCTCGTTGTAAAGTAAATACAGAGTTTGTAAACAAATAGACCGTGTAACATAACTGTTGTGGCTGCTGTTGTTGTTGTTGTTAGACTTGTGATATTGTGTCACACATAGGGAATTATTACATGGCTGTGTCTCTCTCTGTCTCTAACTCTTCATAACGCAGAGTTATGCATGATTAACTACTAATAATGCTACTCTATCAATCGTACTCTTGTGTTTACTTCCTGGTTATGTTTAGTCAAACACAGGATGTTTTTGCAAGAATAATTCTGTTTGAAGTTAAATTAACCAATAAAAGGAACAGGGATACTGGATTTTTGAAGTGACTAAAAAGCAAAATACGTTAAGTAACAAATGAATAAAAAATTTACAAAAAAATAATAAAAAATTATTAAATATAAAAAATTAAAAATATAAAATACACTTTTTAAAAAAATTAAAAAAAAAATGTTTTTATTAAAAAAAATATTTTCTAAATTGAAATTTAAAAAAAAAATATAATATAATTTTATATTTTCTAAAAATAAATGGAACAGGAATACTGGATTTTGATGGGACTAAAAAACAAAATAAGTTAAGTAACAAATTAATAGGAAATTTAGAAAAAAAAATAATAAAAAATAATTAAAAAATATTAAATGTAAAAAATTGAAAAATATAAAAAATTAAAAATATAAAAATTACACTTAAAAAAATTAAAAAATGTTTTTATTATAAAAAATTATTAAAAAAATTGAAATTAAAAAAAAATAGATTTTATATAACTTAATTTTTCAAAAATAAATGGAACAAATTAATAAATTTACAAAAAAAAAATAAAAAAAAATTAAATATAAAAAATTAAAAATATAAAAAATTCAAAATATAAATATACTTTTAAAAACATTTTAAAAAAATGTTTTTATTAAAAAAAAATATTTTCATAAATTGAAAAAAAAAAATATTTTATAATATAATTTTATATTTTCTAAAAATAAATGGAACCGGAATACTAAATTTTGAAGTGACTAAAAAGCAAAACAAGTTAATTAACAAATTAATAAGAAATTTACAAAACAAAAAAAATTAAAAAATATAAAAATTTAAAAATATAAAAAATTCAAAATATAAAAATACTTTTTAAAAAAAATTTAAAAAAAAAATGTAAATTGAAATTTGAAAAAAAAAAATATTTAAAATAAAAAAAAATTATTGAATATAAAAAATTATTAAATATAAAAATTTAATAATATAAAAAATTCAAAATATAAAAATACTTTTAAAAAAAATAACAAAAAAATAAAAAATTAAATATAAAAAATTATTAAATATAAAATTTAAAAATATAAAAAAATTCAAAATAAAAAAATAATTTAAAAAAAATTAAAAAAATGTTTTTATTAAAAAAATATTTTCTAAATTGATATTTAAAAAAAATATTTTATATAACTTAATTTTTCTAAAAAAATATTTCTTTAAAAAATGTTTTTTTTTTTATTTTTTTTAAGAAATGTTTTTATTTAAAAATATTTTCTAAATTGAAAATTAAAAAAAAATATTTTCTATAACTTAATTTTTCCAAAAAAAATTCTTTTTAATTATTTTTAAAAAATTACCACAAGACTGGAACAATTATTTACTTGTGTGTATGTTTTTTCGACCACATTAACACGTGTTGTTTGCATGTATGTACATGTTATTACCAAACACACACACGCACAGCTATTAACTCAAACATATGGCTCATTACAAAATAAAGTAAATGAAAAAAAATAAACAACAACAAAATAACCACAAGAACAACAACCTGAACAAATGTGTAGTAACACACACACGCACACACATAAAAAGGATAATGACAGGAAAACATTTTTGCTAGTTTATGATTTTAAGCACGTCCGTTCACGTTCACATTGTACGCACGTTGATGGTGGTGGTGGTGTTGGTCATTTTTTATGTTGTTACGACGTGTTATTTCTTTTTTTTTCTATTACTCCCTCCATCTGTGTCAGGTGTAACTTGCCACTCTCTCTCTCTCCCCTCGGAGTAAATCAACCCATCAACGGTTGATTAAATAAAAAAAATGACCAGCTGTTAAAGGTGATTTAGTTGGGGAGTATGACGTAGGTTTGACAAACGAGGTGCTTAACTCAGTAAGCGGCAGTTAATTGCGTAAACCGTTATAATAACAACAACAAAAGCAATAATAACAACAATAATAAATATAAGAAAATTGTTATTTTTGTTATGATTATAAGATGAAGAAATGAGGAAACTTTTCGTAAAAAAAAAACTTTTTATAGAAGAAGGGATGGAAGTACATTGTTTCAAGGCGTAATTTTTAAAAAAAAAAAATATTTTTTAAAGTAACAAAAAGGCGTGGATTTTTTAAAAAATATTTTTTCAAGTAACCACAAGGCGTGGATTCTTTAAAAAAAATATTTTTTCAAGTAACCACAAGGCGTGGATTCTTTAAAAAATATTTTTTCAAGTAACCACAATGTGTGGATTCTTTAAAAAAATATTTTTTCAAGTAACCACAAGGCGTGGATTTTTTAAAAAAATATTTTTTCAAGTAACCACAAGGCGTGGATTTTTTAAAAAATATTTTTTCAAGTAACCACAAGGCGTGGATTCTATAAAAAATATTTTTTCAAGTAACCACAAGGCGTGGATTCTATAAAAAATATTTTTTTCTGAATATAAATTTTAATATTAAAAATTAAATGAAAATATTTTCTGAAACACTTTCTTTTTTCTTTAATTCCCCTTACAAAACCAGGCCAACCATTTCCAATTCAAATGGGGACAACATGTCAGTATCATGTTAAGACATCGAGTTAAGCCTAAGCTCTCTCTCTGTGTTTCTTTATTTTGACAATGTCAGGCAATTAGAGCTAAATAAAACATAAGCAATCAACAACAATAACAACGACAGCAAGATCTTTACATCATTTAACTAAAAACACAAACGAGCAAGCACACACACACACCCACCCATTCCACCCAACTGCAGTAAATCCTACTTAAATCCCACATTGAATTGAGCTTAGCCAGTTAGATTTGTCAAACAGAGAACAGAGAAAGAGACAAGAGACAATCACACAACGGAGGCCGCTGAGTAGGAGAAATTCATGTAACGTAGAAGCAACAATAACAAACAGCATTCAACATACGGCACCCAGCACACACATACACACACAGTCACTCATCATACACAGATCCACACATCACACAGCCACCCATAACAACAGCCACTCAGTGTAATACCGTTTTCAATGCTAACTCAGAGAGTGAGGAGAACTGTGTGTGAGAGTGAATGTGTGTGTTTGTGTGTTTGGCTCCGTAAATCAGGCTCGGGCAGAGAATAACAAATTTGCGTTGCGTTGTCAATATGTGTGTGTGTCAATGGGTTTTCAGTTGTTTCAATTGAATGTGCATGAGAGTATGCTGTTATTAACTTTCATGAGAGAGCACGCGTGCGAGGTTTTGCCTGATGTGGCCGTAAATAACATGCACATTATATTTCATAGAGATAAACCCACCAAAAAAAAAAACAGAATTACAAGAAGTTTGTTGGTGAAATTGTTAAAGGAATTACCAGAAATAAAAGAAATGAACAACAACAACAAATAAAAAATAAAATACTTGACTTAACCAGGAAAAAGGTGGTGAGGGGAGGGGTAAGGGAGGAAAAAAGGGTATCATAACAATATTGCCTGTTTTATTTATAAAAAAAAAAACCGAAACAAATATATTGCCAACGTTATCATTATTGTCATCACTTTTGTTTGATGTCTTTTAAAAAAAGTAAATCTAGGCAGTATTTTTTTATGGATTGCAATTTGGGAAAATCTACGTATGTGGGTGTGTGTGTGAGAGTGCCTTTCTCTCTGAGTTTTCGATTTAATACCATCACGGTAATTGAGTTAAGATTTATGGCAAAGCAGAGGGATTTATTGATGGATGTTAGACGCGTGTAAATCAAATTTTTTTTTATATTTTAAATTTGAAAAACTGAAAATTGAGAAACAAATGAGATTTCAATTAGATTTATGAATTTATTGAAATTTATTTTAAAAAAATAATGGCACCCAACATGGTGACATTTATATGAATTTGCATCAATCTTTTTTTTCCTGTAGTGCTTTATTGAAATTTATAAAGTATATAAAATGTTCCTCACAAAGTGAGAGTATTGGTAAATTTGTTCTTAATATACAAAATTGTGAACGTATGTTGGGCGCCACTCGATAATATACAAATTATCATCTGATATATCAATTTATATAGCAACAAATTATTGTAAATACCTCTTCCAATAGACTAGAGGTTTTCGGAGAAGATCTCTTCTTTTGAAAATTCCATAGAAGGGATGGGGTTTTCCCATTAAAAAGTTAATCGAAAATAATTTTTCCTATTGGAAAGTTCATTGAAAATGAAATTCTCCCATTATGGTGATAGAGAAAAGTGGCGCCCACAAATGTGAATCTGAAGGGAATTTTTAGGGCTCAGAAGAAGATAGAAATATACTTCAATTTTTTCATTAAGCCTTTCATTTTCAATTAAGCCCTTTTAATTGAAAAAATACTCAATTTTATTTATCATGTTTATTGAATTTTTCTATTAGAAAATCAACCTCCAATATATTTTTCAATATGAGAACCGGTATCCATGGTGTAATTATGTGTTTGAGCAATGTGGCGCCCAACAGATATTCCACACAAATGTGGATTCAGAAAAAAACCCACAAATAGTTCCATGTTGCCTACCTTCAATTCAGTTTTTGAATCGGAAAAAAATTCAATCCTACACCATTTTCTAGGCAAGAGAGCACATTTGTTGAATTTTTCTATTGGAAAATTTAACTTCAATATTTTTTTTTCTACACATCTGTGTATAATTTTGTGATTAGGAAAATGGCGCCCAACATGTACTGCATACAAATGTGGATCTATAACTGGGGATCTGGGGATCCAATTTGTTCCCATCTCCAATAAAGCTTTTTGATTGAAAAAATTCTCTCTGGGGGATCACATCGATTAAATTATTCTATTGGAAAAGTTTCTCCAATATTTTTGTCCATAAAAAATACGAATTTATGATATAATTTTGCGTTTAGCAATGTGGCGCCCAACAGATATTGAGTAGGGCACCATACACGTTATAGTATGGAGTCCTACTTTTATAATTGTGGGAATATCTGTTGGGCGCCACTTTCCCTAACACACAAAATTATATTTACCAGCAAAAAACACTAATGGTCCTTATAAAACCTAAAAGGACATTGACGGTATACAAATAAACAAAAAAAAAGCAATAAATGTAAATTTAAAGAGCCGATATTGGCGTAGGGGATGATAGATACCAAGCAACGGCTCTGAATGGCTTTAACATGGCGAAGCCCAGGCTTATCTTGGTCCCTCTTTCATCTCAATTGTGGACACTGACCTCCCCGCGGTGCCACCTGGGGAGCTATTCTCATCACCCGATGAAATAGTGAGCTAACATGTGCCGCGAGTTCACCCATAAGAACTATAAAAAAATGGGTTGAGGCGTCGGGTTAGTTGCCCACTCTCGGAAAACCCAACCTACTATGAAAAAGTAAAGAAAAAGAAAACCATACCCCTCTAATGTTGACGACCCCCGCAAACGTATAAAGGACCACGATCTGCGAATCTGCACTTGGAATGTGCGCACGTTGTACAGAACAGGGGCACTGTTCGCTTTGGCGGATATACTCAAGAAGTACAAAGCCGATATTATTGCCTTACAGGAAATGCGATGGAAAGGGACAGGCGTAAGTAAATCAGACGATTACGCCCTGTATTATAGCTGCCATGAAACGAGACATGAATTTGGCTGCGGATTTATGGTTAACAGGAGAATAAAAGACCTTGTCTCCAGATTCACTCCAGTAGATGAGCGAATTGCTATAATTCGTATAAAAGCGAAGTTCTTTTACATCAGTCTAATTTGCGCCCATGCTCCGACCGAAGAAAAAGATGAACAGACCAAAGACATATTTTACGAGCGCCTAGAAACAGCATATGACCGTTGCCCTGGCCACGACATTAAAATTCTGCTAGGAGATTTTAATACAAAAATCGGAAGGGAAAATATCTTTGGCCCCACCGTCGGAAAATTCAGCCTTCATGAAGAAACATCCGACAACGGCATGAGGTTGATTGACTTCGCGGCAGCAAAAAACATGGTAGTTAGCAGCACCAGATTCAAGCATCTCGATATACACAAGGCCACCTGGCTTTTTCCTGATCAAGTAACGAGAAATCAAATTGATCATGTTGTGATAGACGGAAGGCATTCATCCAGTGTTTTAGACGTCCGATCGATCCGAGGAGCGAATATCGATTCGGACTATTACCTTGTGGCAGCCAAGGTACGCACCCGTCTTAATGTTGCAGCAAAGGTGCGATCTAATACAACACGGAAACTCGACGTCGAAAAGCTGCAAACACAACAGGTAGCTGAGGCCTACTCCGCTCAACTTACCCATCTGCTTGAAGAAAGCACTTCTTGTCCCGATAATAGTATAGAAGCACAATGGCAAAGAATTGCCCACTCCCTACAAACTGCAGCAAAAAGAACAATTGGGTACCAAAAACCACCACCAAGAAACCCATGGTACGATCAGGAGTGTCGTAATGCTACTGATGTGAAAAACGCAGCGTATAGGGCAACCCTGCAGACAGTAGCAACACGTAACGTGATGGAGAATTATCGGGAGAAAAGGAGAGAGGAGAAACGTGTTTTCAGAAAAAAGAAGAAAGAACAAGAAAAACGTGAGCGTGAGCAAATCGAGATGTACAGGAGTCAGAATGAAGTCCGGAAATTTTACCAACGAGTAAAACACCAAACCGAAGGCTTTGGTGCAGGCACATCCTCCTGTAGAGATAAAGAAGGAAACCTGGTGACAAATACAGACAGCGTGTTGAGGATCTGGAAGGAGCATTTCGAAAAGCTACTAGTATCAAATAGTGGCGATGAAGAAGATACCCCAGAACCAATAAGAGATGATGGTGTAGAGTGTATACCACCTAGCCAAGATGAGGTCATAAAAGCAATTAATCGGCTCAAGAACAACAAAGCAGCAGGAGCCGATGGGTTACCAGCCGAACTATTCAAGACTGGTGGCCAGATGCTGGTCAGGAGCATGCACCAGCTGATTAACACAATTTGGCTAGATGAATGCATGCCCAATGATTGGAACATCAGCATCCTGTGTCCCGCAAAAAAGGAGACAAGACGATATGTGCCAACTATAGAGGAATAAGTCTCCTTCCCATCGCATATAAAGTGCTATCCAGTGTGCTGTGTGAACGATTGAAGCCAATGGTCAATGACATCATCGGACCATACCAATGCGGCTTCAGACCTGGCAAATCCACCATTGACCAGATTTTCACTCTGCGCCAAATC
The DNA here is from genome assembly GCF_032173495.1 of Musca vetustissima. Taxonomy (NCBI): domain Eukaryota; kingdom Metazoa; phylum Arthropoda; class Insecta; order Diptera; family Muscidae; genus Musca; species Musca vetustissima. The sequence goes on from NW_026880015.1 coordinate 248,060, forward strand.
CTGGAAAAGACCCACGAAAAACACATCGAAACATACCACCTTTTTGTCGACTATAAAGCCGCATTCGACAGCCCTATCCGTTCAGAGGTGTTTAAAGCCATGTCTGCGTTCGGCATTCCTGCAAAATTAATACGGCTATGCAGGATAACTTTAAGTGGCACAAGGTCAGCCGTTAAAGTAGGAAAGGACCTATCGGAGCCCTTCAATACCGAACGAGGATTCAGACAAGGTGACAGTTTGTCGTGTGATCTTTTTGACATCCTACTGGAAAAGGTCATACGAGACGCAAAGGTGAAAAGAAATCTGTACACCAAACAACATCAGTTACTCGCCTACGCCGATGACATCGATATAATAGGTCGAACATTGCGAGCGGTAACAGCCACCTTTGAACAAATTGAAAAGGAGTCTGCCAAGGTAGGTCTGGCAGTAAACGGCGAGAAGACCAAGCTGATGGTATCAACGCGCAAGACGTCCAGTAGACTCGGACCAACTGTGGAACTTGAGAACTACAGCTTCGAGGTAGTTAAAGACTTTATATACCTTGGTACCGCCATAAATAAAACGAATAATATCAGTTTTGAAATTCGGAGAAGGATTGTGATGGCCAACAGATGCTACTATGGTCTAAGTAAGCAGTTTAGAAACAAGGCCACCTCTCGCCAGACCAAACTCACACTTTACAAGACGCTGATACTACCCGTGCTATTATATGGATCAGAAGCATGGGTACTTGCGCAAGCAGATGAGGCAGCGCTTGGGGTGTTTGAGAGAAAAATTCTCCGAAAGATCTACGGGCCGATCTGCGTCGACGGTGAATATCGGCGTCGAATGAACCACGAGCTCTACAATTTATACGCGGACATCGACATAGTCAGTCGTATTGAGCTGGAGCGACTACGGTGGCTAGGCCATGTTGTGCGGATGAATGAAGATGCCCCAGCTCAAAAGGCATATAAAAATGAGCCTACTGATGGTTCCCGTAGAAGGGGAAGGCCACGAATTAGATGGAAAGACCAAGTAGAAAACAACATCTTGGAACGTGGTCTTCCGAATTGGTGGACTTGCGCACAAGACCGAAGCGCTTGGAAATCTTTTTTAAGCTCGGCTTATGGAACAACCGTTCTGTAACAAGCCAGCTAAGTAAGTAAGTAAGATATTCAGACAAAAGGGAAAAGGGGCGACAAACATTCAGCCATCCTTGCAGGCATTACTCAACTTGGGAAAATCCATAAACAAAAACAAACTAGAAAACTCCCTTAAAACTCAAAGAATGACATCACACAAATAAACAGATTTTCCACTACAAGTGTTGGTAGAAAATCAACAACAACAACAATAGGAAAATATCCAATGGCACCACCACAACATTAGGCGGGTGGTTAGCAAACAAATCCATCTATGACCGCTCATGGCATATAAAATAAATAGTTATAAAAAAAAACAAAACAAAACACAAAAAACAGAAACAGCTACAAAGCAAGGGAAAAGATAAAACAAGGAAAATAAAGTAACGAAAAGTAGAATAAAACACGACCAAAAGAAAATACCAAAAACAAACAAGAAAAACCCCCAATCGCTGTAAATAGATTAAAAACAAAAAAATAAATGGTCACAGGAAGTTTTAGGTTATAAAAAGAAAATAGAACAACAACAATAACCACAATAACAACAACAAAAATACCATTTATAAAAAGTGCTCATACAAAATAATACCCAGTGTGAACTAAACAGGCGAGCCTCTAAAATCGTTTAGATCCTCGTCATGTTTGGCGTAACAACCCCCACCTCTTGAATCGGCCTTAGAGACTAGACATTCAGACATTTGAAAAATAAAACAACGATGTGAGGAGGAGGAGGAGGAGGAGGTTCGGCATGACTGCAGGATCATCAAGGTGGGGTTAAGGGTTATTTGCGTCTATGTTTTAATTTTTTTTCCATGGTGCTAATGATGTTGGCTAACGATAATAACACCATTTTAGACAAAAGGCCATAAAATAGACTAGGAAAATAAAGATAATGACATCAGAATGTGTGCTTGTGTCAATCGGTGCATGTGTTTCAATATTTTCGAGTATTTTCAATGTGGAAAATCGGTTGTCAAAGGTTTTTTTTACTACAAAAAATATATATTTAAAAAAAAATATATATATATATATATATTTCCATTGGCATTTTTAAATATTTTCAAAGTGGCGCCCAACAGATATTCCCACAATAAAAAATGCAAATTTTCACTAACATTGTCGACTTCTTTTTCGACAGTGGCGCCCAACAGTTCTTCTCACAGATTTGTAACGAGAAAGCAAGTCGACAACTAAGAAAAAATAAAACCTATAAGGAAGGTAGTAAAGTCGGACTGGGCCGACTATATGATATGATACATATGATACATATGTAGAATATACCCACTCTGGGTATATTCTACATATGTATCCTAACTGAAATTCGGAAAGTACATATGAAAGCTATGCATATTTAAATTTGAACCGATTTTCAGTAGGAAACTTGCCAGAGATTGATTTATATATATTAACGAAAATTGATGTAGGAGCGTTATCTAAATCTGAAACGATTTTCACGATACTTAGCACACATTATTCAAGACATAATTCAGTAGGCTGTGGCAAATTTCGCATGAAAATCGCATGATATATAAGGACTTTGGTGCACCATTTACGTGAAATCTGACGAAAATATATATGGAGCTTTATCTAAATCAGATCGGGTTTTCACGAAACTTGCAACATTTCATTCTGGGCAAATTTTGTGCAAATCGCAGACACAGTGCCAAATTCCGTCCAAATCGAAAGATATATAGGGACTTTGGTGCACCATTTACGTGAAATCTGACGAAAATATATATATGGAGCTTTATCTAAATCAGATCGGATTTTCTCGAAACTTAACACACATCATTCTAGACTCAATTCAGTACGCTATGTCAAATTTCATGCAAATCGAAAGATATATAGGGACTTTGGTGCTTCATTTCTATTAAATCTGACGAAAATATATATCAGAGCTATATCTAAATCTGAACCGATTTTCACGAAACTTGCCACTTTTCATTCTGGACTCCATTCAGTACGCTGTGCCAAAATTCGTGCAATTCAAATAAAATCTGACGAAAATATATGTATGGGAGCTATATCTAAATCTGAAACGATTTTTCCCAATTTCAATTGGCCTAATAAAAGAGCTGTACCGAAGAATTTCATCCAAATCGGATTATAAATGCGACCTGTACTTTGTTTACAATTTGCACACATCAACAGATTCAGTACGCTGTGCCAAATTCCACAGTGTGATGAAGGGTAAAAAAAGGATATACTTTCATTTTTGTAACTCCCATTATCCTTTTTATGGGAATTCCAATTATACAACGAAATTTCCAATTTTTTTTTTTTCTACGAGAACCGCACTACTTGCTGAAATTTTGTGTTTCACAAAGTGGCGCCCAACAGATATGCAAAGAAATATGTGGCTAGAAAGAACTATTATATCTCAGAAAAAAATTAAAAATCGTATATTTCCTATGTTCCAATTGTATTTTATTTGTATTACAAAGTGGCGCCCAACGGAAATACTCACAAATCTGGTTGCAGAATGAACTGCTATCCCCCCAAAGCCATTACATAAACTATTTTCGTATCTCCAATGGTCCTTCGACCTCCACAAAATTTCAAATGAAAGGAAATTGGTTTATATTCCATAGCAAATGAGAGGCAGATCATCTGTTACCAGTTTCACAAAATCACGTCCACATCTGGCATTGAAAGTCACTACAATTTTTCCTATTCATAAAATTTATATGAATGGTCCTTCGGCTTCCCCGGGCAAATAGGAAAAATATCGCAATTTATAAAATTCCGAATTAGTTAGTTCTAAAATCTCTGCATGAAGTTTTTTTAAAAGGGAAATGGTCCTTCGACTTGTGTAAAACCATTTATTTAAAGAAGTAATTCACATGCCGACAAATGGCCAGCATTAAAATTTTTCTTCCGTCTTACAATGACGGCCATCGTGCGGAAATTGTCCTCCAATCTAGAGCTAATTTTCATTTGTTGGAAATGAAATATTTAGAAAGTGGTCCTTGGACCTCTGGTAATTGACCTCATTTTGAATTCCCAGCAAAATATTTTTGGAAAGTAAATAAATTGCTGTACAAAAAATTGGTTGGAAATTTTAAAATGATGAAGATTTTAATAAAATTTGTATCCCTTATCAAAATGGCGCCCAACGTGATACAATTTTGTCCTCAGCGTAATATTTTAATGGGGAAAATTATTTGCTTTACAAAAAATTGATTGGTAATTTTTGACTTTAGAATTTGAGACTTTAACCAAATTTCTGTAATCTGTGTTTTACAATGGCGCCCAACGTGACACACATTTTGAAAATTATCAGTAATTTTTTTAACATGTTATTGCTAATGAAATATTTAAAACAGTGGTACATAGAACCCTGTCAGGGGAGTGATATTTCTTCTTTTTTTTGATATCCCAGCAAAACATTTGACGATAAAATTAAAGGATTCCAAAGAATTTACTGGGAATTTAAAAAAAATAATTTTGTTTTTTTTTATTAAACAACATTATTTTTCTAATTCCCTGTAAATTGAAAAACATATTTTGAGAGATGAACTTGTTTTTTCAAGTTGGTATTTAGAATGGCGCCCAACGTACCAAATATCCGTAATTATCCTTATTTTGTTTTAATTTACGCTTATTCCTCTATACGTATATTTTTTTACGTAAAAACATTAAAAATATTTTTTTTTAATCTTTTTCTCAAAAAATAAAAAAAATACAAATGTCAACTACTATTAAAAATTGTTAAAAAATTTAATTATTGTTGTTTGATTTTTTTTTTAATATATCCCAATATTTAATTTTTTTTCAACAAGCTTCCATGTTTTTCCTTAAATATTTTTTCGGAAAAAAAATTTCTTTCAAAGACATTTTTTTTGTAGGCCCGAATTTATTCACCAATCTAAAAAAGAATTTTAAATTGAATTGCATTTTTTTTACAAATCTCCTTAAAGAATTATTTTTCCAATGCAAAAAAAAACCCGCCCCACAACATTAACGACCCTGACCGAGTAGGCACATTAACAACAGCAACAAAAAATTGGGTCAGATATAGGAAACCACTGCTGCTGCTGCAGTAGTCAGTCATATGACTGACTATTCAACATTTTCCAAAGAAAATTTAAAAAATGCCTTTAAAGAACAAACTAACAGCAGCAGCAAAAACAACAACAAAGACGATGGACAAAAAATCAGTGTCATTTGCAAAAGTTGAACACACACACAGACACACACAAAGCAAGGACACACACAGCACTTGTGTGTGATATATACAGGATAATGGAAATGAAACAAAAAAAAATAATACAAAAATCCAACACACAACTGCTGACAAAGAAAGGTGGGCTGGCAGTCATAAAGGAAAAATAACATAGACTGACTGACTGAAAAGCATTACCTCACTTCCGTGTTCAAGCGAGACACAAGAAAGGATGTGATGAAAGGGTGCAAATTTGTTTTTTTTTTCTTTAAATTAAAAAAAAAAATATTTTTAAACTTTTTTAAATATTTGAAATAAATTTTCATTATTTTGAAGTTTAATAAAAAATTTCCCTTTTGGGACTACTTTTTCCCCAAGCCTTTGGAATTTTATTTTCCCAAACAGACAAAGTCCTTTACAAACCACCCTAAACGCCTCCGTTATTTTTGTTTTTGTGTGGAGTGGTGGGTTGGAGTTTTTCGGTGGAGTATTTTTTCGTTTCACAAAATTTTCATTTTCTAGCCATCCAATAAGGATTTACACAACAACGAGCTTTTCATAATTTTTCTTAATAATATTTTTGTTTGTTGTTTTTATATGTTTTCTTTATTTAATTATTTTATTTCAAAAATATGTGTATTTATATAAATCTTCACCTTTTTTTATTTTTTAGCGTAACGAAAAAAATCGTTTCCTTTATTTTTTATTTTTTTCTCAAATTAGCACTAAAGAAAATCAACATTTATTTTTCTCTCTACTTTGGTTGCCACTTTTTTACACTCTTCCCGAATTTATTTTTAATTTTTTTCTGCTATTATTTCTTGCATTAGAGGTTTCTATTTTCTTCTTTATAAAATTTAATTTAATTGATTTCCTTTATTTTTTATTGTTGTTTTATTTTTCTTTGTTTTCTATTTTTTTTATTTTTAATTAAAAAATCTATGTATTTTTTTCATTCTTTTGTTCCTGTGCAAGACTTCTACTATATTTATTTGACCGTTTTTTATGACCGAACATAACAGCGCACGACTCAAAACTGCATTCGACCAAATGTCTGACAAAGTTTTCATTTCTTCAATGAGCCGTCGTTATTTTGTCCCAAAACAATGTCTCTGAGAAATCCTTAATGGACTCTCTCTCTCTCTCTCTCTCTGCCTCACATTCTTTGCTTGATAATATCAACAACAATTCTCCCCCTTTTAAATGAAACAGTTACGCGCGCTCTCTCTCTCTTTCTCCGTGTTACTCTATCCCCCAACAAATGCTCCCATTGCTCAGACAGGCTATTTTGTTTGTGTGACTGGCAAAAACAAACATGCGCAAAACAATTGTTTTGGTTTTGCCAAACAACAGCAACAACACACACAGTGTAACGGTAGTGGGCAAGCAAGCATGCCTTAATGGGGGAAGCAAAACTAAAAAAACAATAACAACAACTAGACAACATTCATAGGAGTCTCTATGACATGAAAAAACACCCCCAATATAGCAGGCACACATACAGAGAGGGAGAGTGTGTACCTGAGAACTCTGTGCGTAGAGAGAGTTAATAAATGACCACAACTAAAGGCACTTTCTTATTGGGAGAGCATAATTCCTTTTGCTATTGGTCTTAGAGTGGCAAATGTGACATTTCTTCTTCTTAAATGAAAATGACAACTCCGTTAATGACAGCACAGCTATAATGTAAATAAATAACAATAGAAAACATATGGTTGGCCATTATAGCAACCAAGCAAAAGGGAAAATATATTTAATTAAATAAAATAACTTAATAAGTAAAAAAAAATTAAATTAATGGAAATCAATATAAAATGAAAATAAATAGAATAATATAAAATGTAATATAATATAAATTAATGAGTATAAATATGAAAAATAAAAAACAATAAATGAATATCATGGCAATAAATAATATTCTTATTGGAATATGATCAGGCATGATTTTTTTCTCATAGATAAGCCTAACAAAGATATCTTTTCCTAACAATAAGTTACAAAAAATGAAAATAATTTTGTATTAATTATTAATAATAAAAAATAAGAGAGATCCATAATAGAAATTATAAAGTTTTAATAAAAAAAGCTAATAAATTAATATCATGAGAAAAAAATTATTATAATCTCCTTTTCATATAAAAAATTAACAACCTATTTTTCCCCAAAAAAAAAAATTATTTTTTAGAAAGCAACAAAAATTTTTCAAATTAAAATTAACAAACTATTTTTCCCTAAAGAAAAATTGTTTTTTAGAAAGTAACAAAAATTTTTCAAATAAAAAATCCAAAATTTACCTTCAAACAGAACATTTTTTTTTCAAAAATTAAAAAAAATCCAATTTTTTTCAAAAAAAAAAAATATACTGAAATTAAAAAAAAAAAATCACATGTTTCAAAAAACCCCGACATCTTCTCCAAGAAACCTAAATTTTTCCAGAGTTTTTCCAAAAAAATCCTAATTTTTTCTTTGGGAAATATTCAAATTTTTTGGAAAAAATTTAAATTTAATAAAAATCACTCAAATTATGCTTTCAAAAATTTTAATTTTGTTCTTAAAAAAAATTAATTTCAATATCCATCCAAAAGTGTTTTACAAAAACTTCCCAATTTTTCTTCAAAAAATATTTCTACAAATAAAAAACATTTTTTTCAAAAATAAAAAAACAAAACAAATATTCATTTAAAAAAAAATCCCAATTCTTTCTTTATCAAAAATTTAAAAAAAATCCCAATTTTATTCAAACAGAATCAAACAGTTATTAAAAAAATCATTTTTTCTTACAATAATACTTTCAATATCCATCAAAAACTGCTTTCCAAAACCTCTCCAAGTTTTATTCAAAAAAATTTCAACAAGTTTTTGTCAAAAAAAATCAAAGGAAAAACACACAAAACTATAAAAACAATACGCACGTTTTTACTATACAAATATTTTTTGTCAAAAATCTTAAAATATTCCTATCTATTTCTGCAAAAAATTTAATTAAACAGCAATTTCTTCAAAAATTCCATAATTTTTTTTTCAAAAAGAATCCACAATTTTTGTCAAAAAAAAAATAAGAATTTAGAATTTTTATAAAAAATCCAAAATTTATGAACAAAATAACTTGAAAAAATTCACTATTTTTCTTAAAAAAACAAACTTTAATTTTTTTTTATTAAAAAAAATAATTTTTTCTTCAAAACAATATTAATTACTAACATCCATCGAAAAAGATGATAAATAATTCAGATATTTTTGTCAAAAAAAAATTTAATTACAAAACAAATATCTTCAAAAAAGTCGAAATTTTCCTTTCAGAAAAATCTAATATTTTTCTTAAATAAACACTTTTTTCTTTAACAGACTTTAAAACTTTAGCAACATTAAACCGCCACAATTATAGCTTTATGAATTCTTATAAATTTTCACAATTTTAATTTAAAATCATTACTATAAAATAATATTAAGAAATCCCTTCAAATGTCATTCCTTTGCTTTAAAAGAAAATAATAGCCTCTTTTAAATGCAGTCTACCATTTTGCATTGTACTACCATTCTGTCTTGCTCTCCCTCTCTAAGTCTCTTTTTTACTGTCTCTCTGTCTATTTGCCTTGCAATCACCATTGCAATACAAAACAATAACAACAACAAACCAACTACATCCAGGAATAAATCCTTTTAGTTAAACTGGGCATAAAAAACAAGCAAAAACACGCCTGCACTTTAATTTTGACGTCAACAGACGTATGACTGTCATACAAAATAAAAAAATACCCATACGCACCCACACACCATCATGCACTCTCTAGAGAGTTAACGGCAAACCAACACCCCAAAAGGCAGCAGCAACAACAACAACGACGACGGTAAATTCAATCTCACAAGAATGTAATGAAATCATGTTTTCTTTGAGATGGGCCTCGTTGTTTGTCGTTCGTTTGTTTGTGGCTGGTGTTGTTGTTGTTGTCGTCCAAAGCCATTGTTTACTTCAGTGCCTGTTAGGCACACACACACACACACCCACTGTGATTCATTTACTCACATATCGCCACACTCATATGATCTCTCATGCATAGCACAACACAACTCCCATCATAACGAGTTACTGTTGTTATGAGGGAGTCGTGTGTGGGTGGGTGAATGTTCGTCGGCTGTTCGTTGAAAAAGAGAATTAAAACAAAACAACAACGAGGTACCGTTGCATATTATTATTGTTATTGAGTCAAGTAAATGGGATTATTTGAGACTTAGTTAGATGTTTTCAACATCAGTTGTTGCATTTCCTGTTGATTTTTTTTTTTTTGTACTTTGCCTGGTCGCAAAACTCACACACATTGGCATCGTCATTGTGGTCGTGTGATGCTGTTGGCATTTCTATATACGTCATTCTGTTTGTAGACAAAAACAAAGTATGGGAATGCATTTGATTTTTTTGTGTCGCAGCTAAATAACAGGGAAAGTTGTTGTCCATAAATAAAATAGAAAAAAAAATGAAGAAACACACACAGTCAGACTCACAGAGTTATGTACGTAAGAGAAATGAGATGGTTCATATTGTCAGGGTTTTTATTGCATACTTTAAGTCAATATTAAATAAAATGGTGGAGAAATGTGACTGGGAGTTATATTAAAGTTGACAGGGATTATGAAGAAAATGGATGAATAGAAAATTATGATGTTTTATTAAAGAATATTTTCATTTTGAATTAAAAAATATTTAAAAAATTCTTAAAAAATAATTCATAAAAGAAAAATATTTTAAAAACTAAAAAAAAATATTTTTAAAAATCATGCAGAAAAATCAAAAAATATTTTCAAAAAAATTCTTTAAATGCATTTTTTCTTAAAAATCCACCCAAAACATAAACGATATTATTTAAATATTTAATATAATAATATTATTTTAAATAATAATGATTAATTTTGATAATAATGATTAATTTTGAAATGGTTTCATAGTTTTTTCCTATTTGAAATTTTTATTTATTAAATTTATAATTTTTTATATATTTTTTTAATTCTATGATTGTTTACACTAATTATTCCATTTATTAAATATACATATTTACATTTTTTATTAATTATTTAATTATTCTTTTTTTCAACCACTTGCCATTAAATTTTTTGAATTGTTAATTTATTTGAATGCACGCTTTTAAATTTATCCCCAAAAGAACCCCCATTACAATTAGCAACTCATTACTCCTCCTAGCATTGAGAGCGAGAGAAAAATACCCCCAAGAGATGGAGAGAGTAAGTGAACAATGACATAAAAACTGTCTTCATGGTTTTGTGTCATTAAAAGTTAGCTACGTATTGTTTTTGTTTTTCTAATATTTTTTTTTTGCTCATTAGATATCCCACATCTGTTTTGTTGTTTTTGCTGTTTTTCGATTTTTGTCACTTGCTGTTTTTGGAGACCATTTCCACTTTCATGCTTTCTTGTTGTTGATGTTGTTTTTTTTTTTTTAATGTTGTCTGCTGTTGCTGCTACTGTCATTGCTCTTTTTGGTTCCTCAACTTTACAAGGAATTATTTATTTGTCTTTCTTTGTCCTTCCTATACAAGTGGCAAAAGTAATCGTGGGGATTATATCGACGAAAGTTCAATACCATTATTGTAAACAAGAAATATTGCCCTAGCAAGGCAAAAAGCATGCTACTTTGTGTTCTAACGCCATATGCTACCATAAGCACTCTCCCTCTCTCTCACACTCTTCACTTACAACTATAACGGAGTCTTGTTGTGATATTTTTTGATGTTGATGGAAGTAAGAAAAATACACAAAAATATAAGTAAAAATATGTGTGTATGTATGTGTATTGATGCCTTTGCTTGAGCAGACTTTTTGACGCCAAACTGTTCTATATATTTTTGTAATATATTATTTAGTTCATTGGAAAACAAAAACAAGGCGCTCTGCTCTAGTTGATCTCCATCCCAGCAAAAAACAAGCATTCACCATCACTCTCTCTCTCTCACACACACACGAACAGGGAAATATGAGATGAGACGAGCCACCTAACGGCGAATTAATTCTTATAGGAATTCCAATGGACAAGAAAACAAAGGAGAGAGGAGAGCACAGACACGAACACACACATACATGTGTATAAACATGTGTATCTTCTAGCACACTTAATGGGGGAATATTTATTTAACTTGCCATTCAGACTTGACAAAAAGAAGAAAAAAAAAATAAAACGAATAAAGAAACCCAAATCAATTCCCTTTTTGACGGATGTGTGTGGAGAGGAGAGTTAACATGTTTACTGTTGATGTCAAAATATTTGTCTTGTTTTTATTATTTGTTGTTAAATATTCCCTTTTGATTTCACTTGTGATGTCATGTGGTGGCGGGCTGAATGTGTGTGTTCGTGCGTGTTTAGTAAACACATTGCAAATGATGATGAATTGTTTATTAATAAATGGTCAGCCCTAAAGTATGCTATAGTTTTTGTTGTAATTTACTTGAATTTGTGGCATTGTGGTTATGTGGTATTTTATTGGGACAAATAAATAAAAAATAATAATAGGAGGAGTTTAAAATATAAAGGAAATTATAAAAATTGAATCCGATTCGTTAATTAAAGAAATAAAAAATTAATTAAAATAATATAAAATGAAGAAAAAATCAAAACATAAAAAGAAGAAAATAAGAAAATATCCTCAGGTTTTCGGAAGTGTTTTTTTTCATAGAAAAAAATCGTCAGGTCTTCTGCGGTAGTTTTTTCCATAGGAAAAAATTTGTCAGGTCCCCATAGAAGAAAAATTGTCAGGTTCCCTGAGTCGTTTCTTCTATAAAAAGTATTTCTCAGGTCACCTGAGGTATTTTTTCCCCATAGAAAAAAATACTCATGTCCCCTAATTTGTTTTTTTTTTTAATTTTCAATAATATTTTTTGTATTTTTAATTAATAATTTTTTTTAAGGATAAATTTGTGCAATTTTTCATGCTTAATTCCCAAAATATAAATAATTCATTAATTTCTACAAAATTTCTCAAAATTCCCATCCAACATTAACAAAAAAAAACTCATTTTCCCCTAAATTGCCATTCAAATCTTACATTTGCCACACTTCAACATTTAAGTAACACCCTTTAACACAAAAACACAACCCTGTCTCGCCAAACGGGTGACCACAAATCAACAACTTCCCAAAACATATGTTCGCTCACAAAACCCCCATACTGTCCATACAACACACACACACTCTACATGAAATACCCTGTCTCGCCTTACGCAGATATTTTGCGGTCGGGCATTTTTATAGTCTCCCGAAAAAATCCATTAATTGTCTAAGAATAAGACAAACAATCCAATCAAAAACTATACACACCGCTTCAGCAAAGCATCAGTATGCTGAGATCTATGAAAGTTTGCATTTTTCATTGTTAACAGACGGTGAAAAAGTGTTTTTTCCATCATCCGAAATCAAATTTCGTTTTTCCCAACACTCTTCTGTTTTAACAAATCCACACACATCAACCAGCCAACGAACGAGCGAACCACCAACAACAGCGACAACGACGAAAGCCAGCAGCTACAGTAACAACACAGAGAGGTAAGAATGACACAAAATAAACGACTAATGGGAAAATGTCAAAACTGACACACACAATGCTGAAATGTTGAGAGTCGCCAAATGGTGCTTTTGACTGCGACGGTACGGCTGATGCTCTTTGTTGTTTTTTGGGGGCAAAACAAAAACCACGATGAGAGTTGTCAGTTAGAGTGAGTAGTGTTGCCAGATGTGTGGCGAAAAATGTTGACTAGACATTTGTTGTGAAACAAATGCGCGCGCCTCGTGTATTGTGTGCTTTTTGCAAAACTCTCTCTCGGCGAGAGAGAGAGAGAGATAGGGGAAATAAGTGAAATTTTATTGTGTTTACAAAAGAGAGAATGATGCCAATACAGCACATGTTGGGTATTTCCGATGAGACAGAGAGTAGGTGTTGAATAAAGGCGTATGTTTGTGAGAAGGGGTTTAATAAAAAACGAAAAAAAATCACCCAATACAAAAAATAATATAAAAATAAAAGATGAAGGAAAAATCAAAACATAGAAAATAAAAAAATTAGGTAAAATATCCTCAGGTTTCCGAAAGTGATTTTTCCATAAAAAAAATTCCTCAGGTCCCCTGAGGTGGTTTTTTTTCTATAGAAAAAAATTCCTCAGGTCCCCTGAGGTGTTTTTTTTCTATAGAAAAAATTCCTCAGGTCGCCTGATGTGGTTTTTTCTATAGAAAAAAATTCGTCAGGTCGCCTGAGGTGGTTTTTTCTATAGAAAAAAATTCGTCAGGTCGCCTGAGGTGGTTTTTTCTATAGAAAAAAATTCGTCAGGTCGCCTGATGTGGTTTTTTCTATAGAAAAAAATTCGTCAGGTCGCCTGAGGTGGTTTTTTCTATAGAAAAAAATTCGTCAGGTCGCCTGAGGTGGTTTTTTCTATAGAAAAAAATTCGTCAGGTCGCCTGAGGTGGTTTTTTCTATAGAAAAAAATTCGTCAGGTCGCCTGAGGTGGTTTTTTCTATAGAAAAAAATTCGTCAGGTCGCCTGAGGTGGTTTTTTTCGATTATATTTAACTATTATTTTTCCTTTTTTCCAGCTCCCTAATTCGTCACTTACCCACACACTTGCACACATTTCCTTCCTTCCACATATCTACTTCCTCCTGCAATGTCTTCAGCGCCCGCTGCCACAACAACATCAAATACAGAAATCCGTTATGTTACCGAAGTGCCTAGTAGTCTAAAACAGTTAGCCCGTCTGGTTGTACGTGGCTTTTATACCATTGAAGATGCTCTCATCATTGATATGCTGGTTCGTAATCCCTGCATGAAGGAGGATGACATTGCCGAACTCCTCCGCTTCGAAAAGAAACAAATGCGTGCCCGCATAACCACCCTGCGCAGTGACAAATTCATACAGATCCGTTTGAAAATGGAAACAGGACCGGACGGCAAGGCGCAAAAAGTCAATTACTATTTCATTAATTATAAGACCTTTGTAAATGTAGTCAAATATAAGTTGGATCTGATGCGCAAGCGCATGGAAACGGAGGAACGTGATGCCACAAGTCGAGCCAGTTTTAAGTGTACGAATTGTAATAAAACCTTTACGGATTTGGAGGCGGATCAGCTGTTCGATTTCAACACTCAGGAATTTCGTTGTACATATTGTGGTTGTACCGTGGAGGAGGATACATCGGCAATGCCGACCAAAGATTCGCGATTAATGTTGGCACGATTCAATGAACAGTTGCAGCCGTTGTATGATCTGCTGCGGGAGGTGGAGGGTATTAAGCTGGCGCCAGAAATCCTTGAACCTGAACCTGTGGATATCGATACGATAAGAGGGTGAGTAAATGAGGTTAATATTATAAAAATTGAATACTTACCTGGTATGTGTTTCCTTTCAGGATCAACAAACCCTCTGCGGTGCGGGGCGAAGGCCAACAATGGTCCGGTGAGGCAACCCGAAACCAAGGTTTCGCTGTGGAAGAGACACGTGTCGATATCAACATTGGTGGTGATGATGTACCCGATCAGGTTGCCGAACGTAAGGCACGACCCATCTGGATGACAGAAAGTACGGTCATAACCGAAGACAATACCGACAATACAGATGCCATACTCAATGAAGCAGCACAAAATTCACAACAACCTGGCCTTTCAGCATGGTCATCGTCGACGACGACCAGCTCAACCAGTGCCGGCACCACTACCGTTAACAATAATCGCAAAAAGGAACAGGAAGATATTATGGCGGTGCTGCTGCAATACGAAAAACAACCCGAACAAAAGAAAAACAACACCAAGGGACTGCGGTTCGGTACTTCCAATGCCAATTCCAGTGATTCGAGTGATGATGAAAATGATATAGAAAATACCAAAATTCGTGAGTTTGAAATTTGATTTTCTCATTCCGATATTTGATTTAAATTTTCCTTCTTTTTTGTTTACAGCCAATAACGATGATTATAATAACTTTATTAATTCCGAATCCGAAGAAGAAGAGGATGATGTTCCTTCGGTATTAGTTGCCGGCCGTCCCCATCCAATTGATCAAATCAATGATGTTCTAATTGCCCAAATGTCTCAACAGGAAAAAGAAAACTATATCCACATATATCAGCAACATTATAGTCATATATACGATTGAGGTACCCCTCCACCACCTTACATCCTGTTTTTACACCTCAATCTTCTGTTTTCTTATTCTTCAGTTTTTTAACACAACAACTATTACTATAATTATATTAATTATTATTATTTGTCATTTATATATTATTAGTTAATTCTATACCCACCAGCATATGATGTTTTATTTCTTTCTATTTTTATATATACCGAGAATAATGAATATGTGAACCATCCTCCTATCATCCATTCAAAACCTCAACCTTAAGCCTGATCACCTCCAGCAACCTCCACCTTCATCCAATGTTATTTTTACAATTTACTCATTTCTTTTCCGATCCTTCCTTCCTTCTTTTAATTTTCGTTAATGTTTATATAAATATATTTAAGATGGAAAGAGAGGAGAAAAGAAATGCTAAAAGAAAGAAAGAAGAAAAAAGAGAATATATTAAAAAAAAGAATCAACAAAAACAATAAAAAACTCGAAAATTAAAATTTAATTGTTTTAATTGCCAAAAACTGATTCAGATTCCATGAGGTAGTTTTTTCCCCATAGAAAAAATTCGTCAGGTCCCCTGAGGTGATTTTTTTCATAGAAAAAAAAAAATCGTCAAGTCCCCTGAGGCATTTTTTTCCATAGAAAAAATTGATCAGGTCCCCTGAGGCAACTTTTTTCATAGAAAAAAATTCGTCAGGTCCCCTGAGGCATTTTTTCGTATAGAAAAAAATTCGTCAGGTCCCCTGAGGCATTTTTTCGTATAGAAAAAAATTCGTCAGGTCCCCTGAGGCAACTTTTTTCATAGAAAAAAATTCGTCAGATCCCCTGAAGCAACTTTTTTCATAGGCAACTTTTTTCATAGAAAAAAATTCGTCAGGTCCCCTGAGGCAACTTTTTTTTCATAGAAAAAAATTCGTCAGATCCCCTGAGGCAACTTTTTTTCATAGATCCCCTGACAACTCTTTTCGTCAAGTCCCCTGAGGTATTTGTTTCCATAGAAAAATAAATCGTCAAGTCCCCTGAGCGGATTTTTTTCCATAGAAAAAAATTCGTCAGGTCCCCTGAGGTAATTTTTTCCATAGAAAAAAATCGTCGGGTCCCCTGAGGAAAATTGTTTCCTTAGAAAAACTTTTGTTAGGTCCCCTGAGGTATTTCTTTATATTCCCAATTCGTTATACTTTATTTGTCAGGATTATAATGTTGTTCATGCAGGTTTTCCTTTTTGGGTATCAACGTAGTTTTTACTTCTTGCGTAGTTTTTACTTCAACTTCTGTGAAAATTTCCAAAAAATAAAATTAATATTAAGTTATATGATTCTTAAATTAATGTGTCTTACCAATAATTCCCGGTGAATTTTCCTAAGAGTCGATATTATGTTTCCAGCATTATGATCAAAATTCAATATAAAAATATAAAATAACAATATAAAATTTTATGCAGCTGTTCAATGCTTTTGGCGGCAAAAACACCAATATGACAGCTTATTGCAATGACAAGTGATTATTGTACTCTCTCTCTCCCCCTCACTATGCATATGACACCATCATTGTCAGCTATCTTCAATTTCCCATCATTATGATGAATTGCCGTTTATTGGCATATTAAAATATTTATTTTACTTTTAACTGTTTCCAATTTATTAGATATTTATTTAATTTTATTAATTTGTTTATATTTTTTATTAATTTCCCCATATTTTGATTATAAATGACGACAAGAAATGCGTTCAATGCATTTTCCGGCAAAACAAAACTTGTCACATTCTTGCAAAGGCAAGTGATTGCACTCTCTCTCTCACACACACACACTATGCATACCTATGCATGTCGCCTTCTTTGTCATTTGTCTTTATTTCCATCATTATGATGAATTGCTATTTATTTGCCCATTAAACTATTTATTTTACTGTTAACTGTTTCAAATTCATTTAATATTCTTTTTATTATTGTTTTTTTTTAATTGCATCACTTTTTGATTTATAACAAACCGATATTAAGCGCACTGATTTAATTATGGGCCGCAGTTCAATGTTTTTGGCGTTTAAACCACAAATCTGTCATATTCTTGCAATGCCAGGTGATTGCACTGTCCCTCTCTCACTCACTCACTATGCATATGTAAGCATGTCACCTTCATTGCCATTTGTCTTTATTTCCCATCAAATATTTGCATATTAAAATAACTATTTTACTGTTAACTTTTAACAATTTATTATATTTAAATTGATTTTTATTTATTTAATTATTTTTTATCAATTTAATTACTTTTTATTACAATTCAAAGATATTCTATTCACTGAATCAATTATGGGCAGTCGTTCATGCTTTTGGCGGCAAACAAAATATCCTGACAATTTGTTACATTAACAGGTGATTGCTCTCTCTTTCTCTCCCATTCTCACAACAATGCATAATGTAAGCATGCCACCATGCAATTTCGTGATATTATTAATTTTCGTGATAATAAGACCTCTTTACTATATTAAATATACCCCCTCCTTACGATACGACTCTGTTTTGCCGATTTTTCTCTCGCCAATTAAACTTCAAATGTATCGCCTGCCCTCACAATAAAACAAAATGTTGCTCAACATGTCAACTGCCAAAAACAATGCCCATATGGCAACTCTCTCTCACAACTTGCGGCTGCCATCAATTTGCAAGTTAAAGTTCTTCTTTTTTTCTTAGTGTTTATTTATTCGTCAAACTAAATGAATTGGCCAGAAGAAAAATAAAAACGATGATGCGCTAGTCACCATAATACAAAACGAAAAATCCATGTGCTGTGTGGACGAAGTGTTTTAAATTAAAATAATCATTTTTTTTACAACGGAACGGGTTAATAAAAAAAGAAACAAAGTAAATCATCTGCTGGCATTATGAATTTCCTTTTATTATGAGCACAAGGCAAAGTGTGTGAGAGAGAGTGTGAGAAGAAGAGTGCAATTGTCGTATGAATGAATGTGACGTATGGTGTGAGCAAAAGAAGAACTATCCAAAAGTGAAGAGTACAATTTATAATAATAAAATAAAAAATGTGGTCACAACATTTAATTGGCAATTAAAAGTTAAATAAATATTAAATTAATTAAATAAACAAAATAATCATATAAACTAATAAAAGTTTATTTACCCTCTAAGCAAGCTTAATTTTGTTATGTATTGACCCATAACCAACAACAAACCACCTTTTAACAGCAATTGACAAAATAAATGTGCATATTATTGTTGTTGTTTCTGTTGCTCGAGTGTGTAAATGTTATATTTCATTGTGTCGCGCTATAATTTGTGTTGTTAGTATATAATTAGGCTGTGTATGTCAATATTTACACACCAGTCAAAACGAAAAAAAACCAACAACAGCAACAAAATCAAACACACGAAACACTTACATTTCCTTTTGTGATTTAAGTTAATTTCTATCATTAAACACAGGGGCCTTACTTCTTCTATACATGCCTAGCCTGCCTAATCAAGAGTTTATTTGAACAAATACAACAACAATACGTGTGGTAATAATAATAATTATTAACATTAAATTACACCGGCCGCAACTGCATCATCAAAATGAGACCAAAAGTTGACAAGGATTTACTGCCTATGAAGGCCCATTATTTTTTCTTTAATGCTGGTAAGTAACTAACCCGAAAAACAACAACAATACACACTCACACAAATTCCATAAGGGGAGTAATTGGGGGTTATAGCCAGTCCGTCAGTCATAAACATTTGACACATTTTATCTGGCATCATGTTCATTTTAGCCTCATTAATGCCCCGACATGTATATGTCTAGAGTTGTTTTAGTTTATAATAATTGTTATTATTTTATTTTTTATTATTATTACTTTGCTTGTTTGCTGTTCCTTTTTTATGTGCAAAGTCTAATCACTCATACTAGTTAATAGTAATTATACACTGAGAGAAGAAACAAATTGACAAATTGGTTAGCATGCCCAATGTAATTTGATGTGAGAGAGAGAGAGTTGTACTGAGCGCGTCTGTAATCAAATGGCAGTGAGAATAGTGACAGCTACAATAATGACAATTGCCGCCAAAAGCATCGATCAGCCAACCAGCTGTCTATCATTTAATCATCATTTCATTGTTGGTCGTCAATTTATAACACAAAATATTAAATAAACGAGGAAATTAATGAAAATGAAAAAGTAAATAGGCAATAAATCAATTTGAAATGGATAGATATTATTGGACAAGTTTTTTTTCACATTTTTTTTTGGATAAAATTACAACAAAATGTCATATAAAAAGTTATGCAAATTAAAAGGCAGACATTGTGTGTAATGTGTGTGAGAGGGAGAGTGTGAGAAACATAATTCATTGTAGCTGTCAAATAATGACAATAGCTGCCAAAAGTCATTGATTGGCTTTTATTAAATCACATCTAACAAAAGGATAAGAGTTAAACAAGGAGATAATTCTATTAAATGGAAAAAATTAATAAAAAATGCCGTGGAAATCATTAGTACTATTTTGTGTCCTTATTTTACCAAATGAAGTGTGTGCAAAATAAAAGAATGATATGTTTAACAAGCGTAATAAATATATGACAGTACAAAATTGCATTGAGTGTGACATTTTAATCATGACTATTGTCGCCAAAAAACAAACGTAACTGTCAATCATTTAATCATGACATCGAATATCGTCACTTATAACACAAAAATTGAAAAATATTAAAGAAATTAATAAAAATATAAATAAATAAGATAAAAGGCAAGAAAGCATTTTAAAGAGCAATGCAAAGGAAATGCAATTGATCAAGATTATGCACAACATTTTATGAAGTATACATGCCAGTGTCAATGGAATTTATTGGCATATGCAAATGAGAAAGAAGAGAAAGAGAGAGTGAGCGTGACAATATGTTGTGAGAATGTTGACAGTCTATCAATGACTTTTCCCGCCAAAAGCATCGATCATCTGCCAATGTTTTAATCAAATCATTGATTGTCGTCATTTTATAACAAAAAAAGAAAACCAAATAAATGATGAAATTAATAGAAAATAAAAAATAGGCAACAACATAAAAAATTAAATTGACAAACACAAATGCAATGGAAAAGCACATAAAAATTCCCATTTCAAAAAAAATAAATAAAATTCCGCCCAAAAGATCAGCTGATGATCATTTAATCAATTTGCTGATAAGGAAAAATGTCATGAATTGGAAATTATCAACGGCAAACATTTTCAATGGATATAAAATTATTAATAACTTGTTCTAAAAAATGTTGGAAACTTAGGTATGCTTTAGTAGAAATGTTATCGGATTTTGATAATAATAATATTCCTTATATTCTTCAAGTTTTCGTATAATAAATTGTGAGGATCGTAAGGAAATCTCTGATATGCCTAATACTTAATTACATCACCCCTGAAAATGTAATTCGATAATTGCGAAATATCGAGAAATCTTTACAACAAATATAAAATTAACAAAAGACCTCAAGCTCAACTAATCATATTATTTGAAGACCGGAGCACTTAAAATATATACCAAAAATCGATCAAGAGAAATCGAAATACCAAAACACACACACTCAAGAACTTGAACATACCGAAAATGAGACGTTACGGTTGAAAATGATATATAAAATCCTCAAAATATTGAAAAGTAAACCTACTATTTTAACTGAGTATATCTATATATCTGTTATATGGGGACTATACCAATAGGGGTAGCGATATTTTGGCACAGAGGTTTGATACCCAATGAGAATTTAGAAACAGAAATTACAGCCAATTTGCTTTAAAAATGTGACAAAGATCCCAAAAAGTGCCCAAATTCTCAAATATTATATATGTGTATTGAATTTCGAATTCCATTTACAACAACTCGCAATATTCATCGTAATACCCATAAATATTCTGGATCAGAGTAAAAAAATGTATATTGACCACCTTCATAGTATGTACAAAGGAATCAAATTTCCATGCCAAATTATTTTCAAAAACTTCAATTCTGTTTCATCAGGCCTAAAATGTGGATTTAATGTGGTTAAATTTGCAAATAATATCCACTCAAGTGCTTGTCTGGGGTAAAATGAAACCACCCTTCATTGCAAAAAAAGAAAAAAAAAACAAACAAATCAGAAAACAAAATCCCATCTATGTTTGCAAACTTTTTGCATTTGCTATTCAAAGAATTTATTTTGCTACGTGATTAATACAATTATATTGCATTATACGCATTGTAGAAAATCTATATTTATTTATCTTTCCTTCACTACCACCCTCCACCCCTAGCATTTGTCCTTATGCATGGTTTTAAATTACTTGATATTTATTTTTTCAGAAAAAAATATTAATTTGCTTTTCATTGTTTGATATTGTTGTTTTATCAGCAAAAATTATTGCTTAGCTTCTTCGTCTAAACTCCCATATAGCCGATGGACATGTGAGCTGGGTTATTTTTTTTCTTTCTTTATGTCCAATATCATTACTATGTAGCTTATCTTGATGAGAATTTAAACAATAAAACTGGAGATTCACCCGCTCCTACTCTTCCTCCTTTAGAGAATACACAACAGCAACAACAAAAAGTCAGTAATGCACTAGTAAATATGCTAATAAAAGACAGTTTTTTTTTTTGTTTCTAGTGTGTGTATATGCAGATAAAAAAAATTAACTAAGTGTGGGCGGAAAATTGTTTCTCTTTTTTTTGAGGGGTTTTTGATAAAGGCATGAGTTATGGCAAATAACGTCCAACAGCAGCCCAGCCATCAGCAACAGACATTAATTAAATATGCCCAAAAACACAGCAAACAATTAGAGGATATTCAGCAATGAAAAAAAATATTAAATAAATTTATAAACATAAATCTAGCATACCTAGATTTTTTCTGAAATGTCAAGAAGTTTTTTTTTTTTTTTTGTTTGCCTCAGAAAAAATATCTCAAAAACGTGAAATGATAAGCCACCTGAGATAAGAGATAAGCAAAAAAATAAGACTAAGAATTTATAAATGAAATTGTAAATTTGGAAATAGGTTACTAAAAATTTTCGAATGTCGTCACATAGGTATAACACAAAAATGGGATATTAAAAGAAGCAAATGCAATGCAAGAACATGTTTGTGCATAATTTCTTTTAATTATAAAAGCCATTGTCAATAGAATTGATTGGCATATGCAAACATATGAGAGAGAAAGAGAGAGTAGTGGAAATATGTAGTGAGCATGTTGACAGTCTATCAAATACTTTTGCCGCCAAAAGCATCGATCATCTGCCAATGATTAAATCATTTCACCATTATAACACCAAAAATTGGAAAAAATAAGAAAATTAATAACAAAAATTAAATACGAAAATAAACAAGAAAGCAAATAAAATAAAGAGAATGCAATCCAAAAGGAAATGAAATTGATCAAGATTGTGCACAAAATGTTATTAAATATAAAAGCCAGTGTCAAAAAAAAAAATTAATTAGCATATGCAAACATATGAGGGAGATAGTGATATAAGTGAGAATATTGACAGTCTATCAATGACTTTTGCCGCCAAAAGCATTGATCATCTGCCAATGATTTAATCAAATCATTGATTGTCGTCACTTTACAACAAAACATTTTTTAATGGATTACAATTTCATTTATGATTTTTTTAGTTTTATTAATCGTATTTGTAATATTTTGTATTTTTTATAAAAAAATTCAATACTCCACAAGTTAAAAGTTCAATGTCTTGTCATTTTTTTTAAATACCACTCAATTTAATTTATCCTCAATGGTGGCTAATTTTTCATTCATTGGCTCACTCACTCAATCAATTAAAAATTACAATTCCCCCCATTATTGGTCAATTTCATTTCACACATAATAACTGCTTGATGGCTTGCTTGCTCGCCGGCTGGATTGTTGGAATGTCAATCTAGATTAAAGAAATATAATTGAAATCGCCCGGTCTAATTGAATTTGTAACCATGTTTTTTCAATAATTCTTTTTTTATGATATCAAATTGATTGGAGATGATAAGATTGCTGTGGCAACAATTAAACAAAAAAAAAAATCATTTAAGACCTTGGCCAACTGGTACAATGCAAATAAATCAATTTTGATTTTCAAAATTATTATGTAGGGGTAATAAAACAAAAATTAAATTATGTATATTTTTGGGAATTGATTTTTCGAACATTTCTATTATAATTGATGGCAATAATATGTCGATATGAAGAAATGAAGATTTTTTTTAATTTCGAAAAAAATATTTTTTGAAAATTTTCCTTTAAATCCTTATATTTAAAAATGAAATTTATTTAATTTCATATAAATAATTGAAATATAAGGAGAATCCTTCAAAATTAGCTTTTTCAGAAACTCTACAAAATTGGAGAGTTTTCAAAATCACTTGCATTTTCGATTTTTAATATTTTCAAGTAAATTCACATATTTGATTTTGAAAAAAAAAAATCCAAATAAAACTAAAAAAATTACCCTTATTCCACCGCTTTACCGAGAAAGAAGTTTTGTGTGAGACTCTACATACATTAAATTTTGCTGAAATCGATTCAAATTATATTGAGAAGGCCAAATATAGTTCAAAAACATTGGAAAACAACGTTTTTGGGAAGTTTCCAAATTTGGAGACTTTTTTAAATTACATGAAATTTAAAATTTTCACTAACCAAATGATTTCAAATCACATATTTAACATGATATGAAGAAAATGTTTAAATATGAATAATAAATATACCCTCTGGGCCCCAAAATGTTTCATAGAGGTACATAGCCACTATTAGGTAACTTTTCGATCAATTTTTCGTTAGTGCCAAATTCTCCCACAATTCTCCAGTATAGAGAGATGATGTTAATGGAAGAAATATTCTACACTAAATTTCAACATAGGTCACCGAACAAAATTAATCTCTAGCTATAATATTTAACCAAGAAAAACTTAAAATCGTATTGGATATTTAATAATGGATATTCAATCATGTTGATTGAATCATTTTGCTAGCCTATTTGTGTAAGGGCCAAATTTTCGCTCATTTCTTGACTTTAGAGGGATGATGCCAATGAAAGAAATATTCTACACTAAATTTCATCATAGTTCACCGAAGAATAGAAATCTGTAGGTTCAATATTTCACCAAGAAAAACTCGAAAACAAATTGGGTATTCAAAAAGAATGATTGGTTAATTTTGATAACCTATATGTGTATGAGCAAAATTCTCCAATAGAACTTCAATTTAGGGGGATAATATCAATGGAGGAAATATTCTACACTAAATTCCACTATAGGTCACCGAACAAAAGAAATCTGTAGATTCAATATTTCACCAAGAAAAACTCGAAAACACATTGGCTACACAATGGAAAACCAGATATTGTGTAATTTTTCGAGCAATTTTGAGTAAGGATCGAATTCTCCCACATCTTTCCACTTTAGAGGGATGATGTTAACGGAAGATAAATTCTACACTAAATTTTACCATAGATCACCGAACAATAGAAATCTGTAGCTATAATAAAAAAAGTTTTTGAGTTAGGGCCAAATTCTCCCACATCTCTTCACTTTAGCGGAATGATATTAATGGAAGATAAATTCAACACCAAATTTCACTATAGGTCACCGAACAAAAGAATTCTGTAGGTTCAATATTTCACCAAGAAAAACTTAAAAACCAATTGGGTACATAAAGGAAAAACTTTATTGGGTAATTTTTCGACCAATTTTCAAAAAAAGTCAAATGTTCGTAC
This sequence comes from Musca vetustissima, assembly GCF_032173495.1. NCBI lineage: Eukaryota > Metazoa > Arthropoda > Insecta > Diptera > Muscidae > Musca > Musca vetustissima. Next base: position 273,194 of record NW_026880015.1, read on the forward strand.
AATTCTCCACATTATGGGTTTGATGTCAACGGGGGAAATATTCTACACCAAATTTCACTATAGGTCACCGAACCAAAGAAATCGGTAACTATAATTTGTAATTTGTAATTGTAAAAATAAATTGGGTATTTTTTTCGATCATTTTTTTATTACCAAAATAATTCGATTAATTATTTCTCTCTCTCCCTCTCTTTCCGTTTCAGGCACGGCACCCGTTGTACCCTTTATGCCCACTCTCGCCAAACAGTTGGGCTATTCCAATGTCGTTGTGGGGACCATGTATGCTATACTGCCGGTGATTGGTATGCTGGCCAAACCATTATGTGGCTTTATTGCAGATCGGTAAGTCGAAACAAAATACGATTCAAAAAAGAAAAAATCCCACTAATATTCAAAATTTTTATTCTAGGTATCAACGTCATCGCAGCCTTTTTATTGCCGCTGAAATTCTTACCGCAGTTGCCTTCTTTGCCATAATGTTTACACCCGCCATTCCACAACAGCCACCCTCTGTGGCATTTCACTGTCATGCCGGTGAGGCAAATTTCCATTTTTGTACCGAAGATCAGTGTACACTGAACGAATTAGAACGTGACTATGAAGATAAGGCATTGGCATGTAAGCTCAATTGTCCCACAGAGGCATATATGTGGGATATCATATGTCAAAATTGGAATGTCACATCATCGGGGCTGTGTCCACCGGCAAATAATACCGCCAACATTGATATAAGTGCCACATTCACAAATTTGCTGGTGGAACGCAATGAAACCACCAATGAGGGGTGTGCGTTCTTCAGTGTACCGCACATAAAGGCTGAGGTGAATGGCCATAATGCCACCATGTATTGTCCCAAGGATAAGCCATATTTTAAGGCGCAGTGTTCAATGCAATGCAACGATACCTACTTGGATAGTAAAATTTCCAATGATCCGGTGATTAGCACCAAAGCTGCCATGGGTCTGTATCAATTCTGGTGGTTTTTCGGAATGTTGATCATTTCGTGGATTGGTATGGCCGCTGTGGTTAGTATTGGTGATGCCATTTGTTTTGGTATTTTGGGTGAGCGGGCCCATTTGTATGGCAAACAGCGGCTATATGGTTCGGTGGGTTGGGGTATATTCTCCATTTTGGCTGGGGTCCTCGTTGATAAAATGTCCAATGGTGTGGAAAAGGATTACACCATTGTATTTTGGATGACGGCGGTGTTGATTGGCTTGGATGTTGTGGCCTCAATGAAATTAAAGGTAAGGTTTTTCAAATACTCCTTAAAGATTTTGTGCTAAAACCTCTCTTTTATCTCTTCTAGCACACCCAAACCCACTTATCCCCCAATATCCTCAAAGATGTGGGTCAAATGTTCCTCTCCGTACGCTGTTTGGTCTTCTTTGTGTGGTGTATATTCATAGGCCTGGGCACGGCGCTGATATGGAACTTTTTATTTGTTCACTTGGAGTCGTTGGGTGGTTGTGATGCCACCTATATGAAGACTCTCCAAGGATTTGTCATGTCCATTCAATGTTTTTGTGGCGAATTGCCATTTTTCTTTTTCTCCGGTTGGATTTTGAAGAAAATTGGTCATGTTAATGCCATGAGTATGGTCCTGTTTGGATTTGGTGTACGTTTTATTTTGTATTCCATGTTACAAGATCCATGGTATGTCCTGCCCATTGAGTTGTTGAATGGTGTTACCTTTGGTTTGTTTTATGCCACAATGGCTTCGTATGCCAGTATTGTTGCACCACCCGGTACTGAGACCACAATGCAGGTGAGAGTAAAATAAGCTTTGTTTTTAAATCAAAAATAATGTAGAATAATTTTTTAAGGTTATGTATGGAAACAAGTGAGGTTAGGTGGGGACAAATTTAGGATGTATCTGCTAAAAAGTAAACGTGAAAATTTTGAATGTTTTTTGTGTTTGCAGAGTCTATAAGCGCGGGTTTTTTAGAGAATTTTTTTTTTCATAAACAATTTTGAGGTTATGTCCAAAATTGTTTTTTTTCTGGTTTATTTTGAACAAAAATCACATTGATTTCACAACCTATTACTTCCTTAAAAAAATTACCTTAAAATAAAAAAAAAAATCATAATAAACAAGTGAGGTTATGTTCAAATATTTTGAGGTTAAAATCGAAAATTCGGAAAAAACATCGTTTTTGTCATAGAAATTTAAATAGAAGGTGGAGTATACTATAATGCGACTGTACAATTCCTTCCTAAAACAAAAAACCTTAAAATAAAACATTAAAATCATAACGAACAAGTAAGGTTATGTTAAAATATTTGAGGTTATTTTAGAAAATTCGGAAAAAATCATAGATTTTGTCATGGAAATTACAATCGAAAGTTGGGTGAACTGTAATCCGACTATACAATAATCTAAAATAGCTTCTTTAGATGCAGTAAGTAAAGTTTTACGTAGAAAATATTTATTCCGACCATTTCCCAATAAAGGAAGGAATTTATTGTAAAATTTTTGATTACTTTTGAGTTAGAGGCAATTTCTCCCACGTTTATTGACTTTAGAGGTTTGGTGTTAATGAAATAAATGTTCTACACCAAATTTCACCCTAGGTCACTGAACAACAAAAATCTGCAGCTATAATATTTAACAATAATAAAGATAGAAATAAATTGGGCATATATAAAGGAAGGAATTTATTGTTAAAAGTTCGATTACTTTTGGGTTGGAGCCAATTTCTCCCACAATACTTCTCTTTAGGGGTTTGGTAGTAATGAAAGAAATGTTCTACCCAAAATTTCACCCTAGGTCACTGAACAACAAAAATCTGTTGCTATAATATTTAATCATAAAAAAATTAAAAACAAATTAAAAAAATTATCTAATTTTCCCCTTTATTTTACAGGGCTTGGTTGGTGCCATTTTCGAAGGTGTTGGTGTGTCGGTGGGCAGCTTGATTGCCGGCTATCTTTTTGATTCGATTGGCGGTGGTCATACTTTTGAAATCTTTGGTGTTGCGGCATTTATTGCCTTCATTGTACACGTGTGTTTGCAAATGTATTTGCAACGTCATCATTCGAGTAGTGATACGGAAAATGGTAAGCAAAGTGTTGCTGTTGTTGTGGATACGACGACAGCTCCAACAACGTCGGAAATTGCTAATCTTAATGATGATGATGAAGATATAGAATCGAGTATTAAAACAACTACAACTAGTGCCAATAATGAGGAGCACCACAAAAACAATTCATAACAGTGTCTTCTATTGTTGTGGGAAACAAATGTTTGAATGATTTGTTTTTCTACTTTTTTATTTTTTTAATGATGAAAGACGACGAATTTAGAGATTTTTTTAAAGAGATTTTTAAAAATACTATTTTTTATTATTTTTTTATTGTGGTTTGTTTTTTTAATGTAAATATTGTTGATAAATACTTTAAAAACCCCTTTGGTATAAAATTTTGTTTTATTGATATATCAAATAAAACAAAATTTTATACCAAAGGGTTTTTAAAAGACAAAAACGATATTAGTCAAATGAGTTTTGAGAGATAAGTTGAACAAAAAAAATTGTTTTTCAAAGAAAAAACTTTGTCACCGAACAATAGAAATCTGTAGCTATAATATTTAACAATGAAAAAGTTAATAACAAATTGGGTATATAACCTCAACAATTTTTTGAGTCACTTTTCGACAAATTTTGTGTAGGAAGCAATTTCTCCTATATTTATTCACGTTAGAGCGATTGTATCAATGGAAGATATGTTGCACATTAAATTTCACCCTAGGTCTCTGAACAAAAGGAATTTGTAGCTATAATATTTAATAATAAAAAAGGTAGTAACAAATTTGGCATATATAGAGGAAGGAATATATTGTGAAATTTTTGAATACTTTTGGGTTAGAGGCAATTTCTACCCCGTTCATCCACTTTAGAGGTTTGGTAGTAATGGAAGATAAATTCTACACCAAATTTCAACACTACAATATTTAACAATACAATATTTAACAATAAAAACGTTAATAACAAGTTGGGTATATAACCTAAAAAAAATTGTACGTCACTTTTCGTAGGAACCCATTTCTCCCATATTCATTCACTTTAGTGGGATGGTATCAATGGATGATATGTTCTACATTAAATTTTACCCTAGGTCACTGAACAAAAGGAATTTGTAGCTATAATATTTAACTATAAAAAAGGTAGTAACAAATTTGGTATATATAGAGGAAGGAATATATTGTGAAATTTTTGACTACTTTGTGTTTTTGAATACCTCATACAGCTTGAGGGTGGATGATAAACAGGGTCATCTACTCCCAATTGTATTTTCTTTATAACCTTACATATTTTTCTATTTACAAAAATATAAATATTTTTCTAATTAAATTTGTAACTAACCATTTGATTTATTTATTTTTTTCTAGGCACTGTTAAATATTTAGCGCCTACAGATGCCATGCATATGCTTAACGATCAAGAATTTCTAACGTAGATGTGGGCTGTATAATCTGTTTTCTAGTGTGTTTTATTTTCTATTTTCTTTTCGAGAATGTGTATGTCTGAGTGTATGATTTTTTTATAAGTAGTTTTGTTTTAATTTTTTTGTAATGGCTGGTAAATATTCTTTTTAAATTTTTAATATTTTTAATTTTTTAAGCAAAAAAAGATAATAATGGAGGATAATTTATTAGATTGCAATGGCTAAATATTTGGAAATCAATTATTATTTGTTTAATTCAACAAGACCACTCAAGACCCCTCATGATTGTAATAAGGAGAAAGAATTAAATTGTAAAAAATGTGTTGTTTAGATTTAGGTTCAAATTCTCCCGCTTTTCTGCACTTTAGAGGTAGGGTACCAATGGAAGAAATATTCTTCATAAGTTTTCATTATATGACCCCGAACAAACAAAATCTCTACATACAATATTTTCCATCGAAAAAAGCAATAACAAATTGAGTATGTGAAGGATAGGTAAACTTTTCGTTTATTTTTGAGTTTCAATGCCAAAAATATTCCTCATAAATTTTCATCATAGGACGCCGAACAAATAATCTCTAGATATAATATTTCCCGTCGAAAAAGTTAATAACAAATTAGTATGTGTTGATAAGGGTGACCTTTTCGTTTATTTTTGAGTAGGAACCGATTTCTACCCCTTATGCTCACTTTAGAGGAATGGTTCCAATGGTTGATATATTCTGCACTAAATTTTAACATAGGTCACTGAACAACTGAAATCGATGGGTATAATATTTAACAATGAAAAAATAAAAGCAAATTGAGTATATGAAAAAAGTAATTTATAGGTTAAATTTTCGTTCATTTTTGAGAAGAAGCTAATTTCTACCCCATTTCCTCAATTTAGAGGGATGGTTCCAATGGAGGATAAATTCTACACTAAATTTTACCATAGGTCACCGAACAAAAAAATGTGTAGCTATAATAATTATTATTTAAAAAATTAATAACAAATTGGTTATATATAAAGGATCGATGTTTTTGGCAAATTTTGGGTAGGAGTCGATTTCTCCCATATTAATTCAATTTTGAGGGATGGTGCCAATGGAGGAATAATTCTACACTAAATTTCACTATAGGTCACAGAAAAAAAGTAATATGTAACTATAATATTTAAACAAGAAAAAATTAAATTATATTGGAAATTTAATGGAAAAAATTATTGGATCAACTTTTCGTTTATTTTTGAGAAGGAGTAAATTTCTAACACATTTCCTCACTTTAGAGGGATGATTCCAATGGAAAATAAATTCTACACTAAATTTTAACATAGGTCTCCGAATACAAGAAATTGGTAGCTATAATATTTAACAATGAAAAAAAAGAATAATATATTGGGTATTTAATTGTTTTAATTAATATCCCCTGTTTTCTTATATTTAGCCATTGTATTAAAGAATTTTTTTAATGCCAAGCCAATTTTATTAGATAACAACATTTTAAATAACCTCCTCTTATTTTTTTATAAAAAACATAGAATTTAATATTGCATAGTTTTATACATATTTTTATAAGTAGATATTTTTTTAGAAATTCATCTAATTTATTAATTAAAATTTTAAAAATTGTAACAAGTTGCATGCTTAGTTTTTTTATTATTAAAGCAACAACTTTTTTATAAACTTAAAAGAAAGATAAAAAAACAATTTATAAAAAAACAGAAAGTCATTCCTAAACTTTTAATAAAAAATGCCTATGTATTTTTACAGCATGCTCCAAAAACTTGTCATTATAAAAATTAAAAATTTAAAAATAAAAATTTTAAAATTTAAATTTTTTATAATAATTAAACTATAGTATATTATATAAAAAAATATTTTTATTTATAACTTTTTTTGTAATTGTTAAAACCAAAAGTTCTAGTTTCCATTTTCAAATGAAAACAATTTATAAATTTTATTTTTAATTATTTATATATATAAAAAACTGATAACAAATAAAGTCTTCATAACTTAATAAGGGTACTACTATATATTTAACAAAATTGAATTTATTGTTTTATTAAAAAAAAATATATAAAGATTTGTGGGGTTTTATTTTCCTTGTAGAAAAATAAACACCAATGGAATTATTTTTTTTTTATAAAATAATTTAAAATTTTTCTAAGGCACAACAAATTTTAGTATAAAAAAATATATATAACAATATATTGTTTTTAGTTCAAAAAACTATTATATTTAATTTCAAATGTAACCCATCTTTCTTCTCTTCTATTTTTTATATAATTTTTATTTCTATTTAAATTTGTTCTCATTTTTAATTCTATTTTTCAAATTTACTTAACAAAAAATAAATCAATAAATACTATTGTGGCTGTTGCTGTTGTTGTTTACCAATTAATGATTCTTCCTGCTGTTGTTTTTGTAACTTCTTTTGTAGTTCCTTTTCTTTGCACGTCTGTATGTTTAGAGCTCTTTTCTGTTAAAATTAAAAACGAAATAAATTTATTAAATTATATTTTTAAGTAATTGTTAATGTTTAATTTTTTAGTTTATAAGCATGTGTGTTTTTTTCTAATAATTTTTAATAAAACAAACATACCTTTAGTACTTTGGTCCTCTGATAAATATTTTGCATTTGTTTTTTAATTTTCAATAATTTTTCACGATACAACTTGACATCAGTCATCTAAAAAAATATATAAAATATGTTTAAATATTTATTAATTATTACACATCGATCTCCCTCCAATAACCTAATTTTAGGTCAATTTTTTAGGTTAATTTCGAAATTTGGCAATTTCTCCTAGAATTTACCGCTTTAGGCTGGTGTTGTCAATGGAAGAAGTGTTCCGCACTAAATTTCACTAGGGGTTACCAAACAAACTAAATGTGAATATATAATAGATACCCCTAAAATATCGATCTCCAAATTGGTTAACACATTTTTGAGGTTATTTTCGAAAAATGTCCATTTTAGTCCCGAATACCTCAATTTAGCAGGTTGACATCATAGCAATAAATGTTCTACACTAAATTCCACTGTAGGTCACTGAATAAACTAAAGCTGTATATATAATGGATACCGCTTAAATATAGGCCTCCAAATTGGTTAACATTTTTTGACACATTTTTGAGGTCATTTTCCAAAAATTGTCAATTTCGCCCCTTATACCTCAATTTAGCAGGTTGATGTCAATGGAAGACATGTTGCACACAGAATTTCAGTATAGGTCACAAAAGAAACCAAAGCAGTATTCTTAATAGATAACTCACAAAATTCGATATCCAAGTTACTTAACATATTTTTGAGGTTATTTTCTAAAAATTTTTAATCTCGCCCCGTATACTTCACTTGAACAGGTTGATGTCAATGGAAGACATATTCCACACAGAATTTCAGTATAGGTCATCGAAGAAACCAAAGATGTATTTAAAATAGATACGCCTTAAAAATCGATCTACAAATTGGTCAAAATATTTTTTTATTTTTTGAATTTTAACAAAATATCCTTAAATACTTCACTATAGAAGAATGTCGTAAATGAAAGAAATATTTCGCATAAAATTCCAATATAGGTCACCCAACAAGTCTAAGCTCTATGTGTACTAGATACCACATGGAATTCCGACTATAAAAAGGGGTAGCAATATTTTTTAGGTTATATTTCAAAATTAGACAAACTCTCCAAAGAAACGTCACTTTAGGGATGTGTCACCAAAGGGAGAAGGATTATAAATTAAATTTCACTACTGGTCACCGAACAAAAGAAAGCTCTATATAAACTATTTACCACTAAAATATAGGATTTCAAATTGGTAAATAGATTTTCTAAGGTTATATATGAACATTTTCCCAATTGGACAAATTTTTACAACAATACTTCAATTTAGAGGGATGACGTCAATGAGAGAATTATTCTACATCAAAATTCATGACAGGTCACCGAACAAAGGAAAGCTATATAAATACTATTTACCAGTAAAATATGGGATTTCAAATTGATTAATAGATTTTTTAGATTATATTTCAACATTTTCCAAATTGGACAATTTTTTACAACAATACTTCACATTAGAGGGATGATGTCAATGAGAGAATTATTCAATATCAAAATTCATGATAGGTCACCGAACCAAGGAAAGCTCTATATATGCTATTTACCCCTAAAACATGGGTTTTCAAATTAGTTAATAGATTTTTTAGGTTATATTTGAACATTTTCCCAATAGGGCTATTTTTTACAACAATACTTCGCTTTAGAGGTATGACGTCAATGAGAGAATTAATCTACATCAAATTCCATTATAGGTCACCGAACAAATCGTATCTCTAAACATAATATTTATGCCTTAAATATAAATATTTTAAATATAATACATTTTTGGTATAATTTCCTATATAATTTTTTTAATTCATCAATTTCTCCTCATAATACTGGACATTCCCTATTAAATCAATTTGCTTTATTTTATAGTATTATCCTAAGGTACATATATTTTTGTTTCCCTTACCATATCTTGCAATTTGGCAACTTCACCATTGTCCAGCTTGAATTTTTCCGCTGACAAATCTATATAGATTTTGTTTTGTTTGCCTCTGAAAATAGACAACAATAAGATTTTGAAATAACATTTGAAATAATAATTTAAATTTCCCACTTACATTAACTCCTTCAGCTGTGTTCTTGCCTTGGCTAGAGGTGGGGAATATGCTTGCATAAAACCCGCTGTTAATTGTGCAGCAGCTAAGGAGGTTGTTGGTTCATCTGTAGTAGTAGGTTGGCTCTCATCATTGTTTTTAATAGAATTATTGTTGTTATTTAATAAATTCAAATTATTATTTGTTAATGAGGTTATTTCATTCCCACTACTTGTAGTCTCCGTTTCATCCAACTCCAATGTAGTAGGTCTTAATGCTTCGAATGTATCTGCTGAACTGAATGCAGATAAGTCATCGATAATGCTAGAGTGATGGCGTATTGTGGTTCGTTGAAGCGTGTTGAAAAAACAAATTAGAACAACAATTAGTTAATAAAAATGTAGTGAACAACAATACCTGTCGTCAAATTTAGATCGTATCATTGGCATTGGCAAACATTGTTTCACTTATCTTATAATTATTATACAAGCCAATAAAAATGTATATAATTGTCAAGTTTTTTTTCAGAAGAGGCCTTTTTTTAAAGAGTTTTGTCACAGATTAGTTTAACGTGAGTGGCAACAAAAGGGAGGTGTGAAGGTTTGGGAATAATTGTCTAATAAAAATATACCTATACAGTCGATATAACTTTTAAAATCATTCAAGGGACCGGCGAAGTTTGTAGCTATAATTCGTTGGCTTTATAGCAACATCAAATAAAGGGCAGTACTTCCTTCGAAAATTTTGGATTCAGAAGAGTGGGTTCTATTATATATGCAAGGTTCTAGTATATGCAAGGATAATTGTACCTTTTGGGATATGTGGCCACATTCTACGAAATGTCTTAATCCACTTAATTGTTTACATTCTTGCCTGGTCCTCCTTAACAATTCAGCATGATATTCTATTATAATATAGGTATGTGCGACTGACCTACATATATTTTTCTTCTTCTGTTAATCCACTTAACTATGACCTACATATTTCCAAATATCCCAAGTATCAGTCGAGTTTATATTAGGTATATATTTTTCACTTTTCTATCCTTTGGAATAATACCCTTCTGCCCATCATTGTATTATATTTATTGTCCTATTATTTGTTTGTATACAAAAATTAAAAAAATAAATTATCGACCTGTTGCTCTAGCAAACCTTTTGAAACCACTCACCTATTAAAGTTATTGCTCTTCAACATCGTTACTCCTCTATATACTGCAGACACTGTTTTATGTTTTCAATAATAATTTGTTTATTATAAAATAATTGTGTAAATAAATAAAATTTCCATTTAATTAAATAATATAAACAAACCACGTACGGAAATGTATTAGAGTTCAAAATGACTGATGGTTCTGTGATATGAACCAAACGGAACTATGCTCAAATGTCATCATGAATTTCAAGAAGAGAGTGAGAGAAGAGAATTGCCTGTTAACGTTGTTTTTTTAACATGTTCACTGTCTATTTCTATTATTTTAATTTTCGGTGTTATGTTATAAATGATTTTTTTTTGTATTTTAGAATGCTTATTAAGTTAATTAAATAACATTTAATCATGTAAAATAAAAATAATGGAGTAATTGAGAAGATAAATGAACAGAGATTCTCCGCAATGAACAAGCGGAACTGTGATCAAATGACAGGAGTTACAAATAGAGAAAGAGGGAGAGGACAAAATAAAAAATATGAATGTCACATCCTTGTGTTTGCGAATAACGGTGACACATTCACAATGGACTTCATGTATTAGCTGATATTGCCTAAATTTGTCCATTATATTTGTCCATTATATGTTTTCGAAAACAGGTATTGAAAGCGTATTTTTTTTAATTGGAAATGTACAGTTAGTACACAACGTATAGTAAGTAACGTGTATGCATATCCGATGACGTATTGAAGTGTTTTTTGCTAAATGTCGATATTAGTGTTTTCTTGATAATACCGGAAACTCATGTGGTAACACAGTGCCCCAAATACACGGGAAGACGCTAATAGGTGTGTTCCAAAAAGTTGATTGAAAACAAATTAGTAAAATAATTTTTGTATGTTGTTTAATTGTTAAGAGTATAATCAGAACCGTTTCTTTGTGGACGACGTTAGTTGAATTTTGCATCATAATATGGAAGTTTTTAGGGGTATTGTAAGAGAACTTTTTGTCTGCAGAATTATAGGTTCCATTTCGATTATAGGTTCTTATGGGTCTCCGACAGTTATCTAGAAGTCCCTGTGAGTCGCCCACAGTAGATTTGAGGTCCTTATGGGCAACCTAGAGTAGATTACAGGTCCTGATGCCATACCTACTGCAAATTGGAGGTTTCTACGGTCACTTACAGTAGATTATAGTTATCTACAGATCACATACAGTAGATATGAGGTCTCTAGGCGCCATTTAAAGTAGATTAGAGGCTCCTACGGGTCACCTACAGTAGATCAGAGGTCTCTACAGGTCGCTTACAGTAGATAGGGGTAATATAAAGTAAATTAGAGGTTCCTATGGGCCACCTACAGTAGGTTAGATGTTCCTACGGGTCACCTACAGTAGATAAGAGGTATCTACATGCCTCTTACAGTAGATTAGAGGTATCTACAGGTCACGTACAGTAGTTAAGATGTATCTGCAGGTCTCTTACAGTAGATTAGAGGTTCCTAGGGTCACCTACAATATATAAAAGGTTCCTATGGGTTACTTACTGCAGATTATTGGTGGCTATGGGTCATCTAAAGTAGATTAGATGTTCCTACGGGTCACCTACAGTAGTCTAGAGGTATCTACAGGTCACTTACCGTCGATTAGAGGTCTCTACAGGTCGCTTACATTAGATTAGAGATCTCTATAGGTCTCTTACACTACATTAGAGGTTCCTATGGGTCACCTACAGTGGATCAAAGGTTCCTACGGGTCATCTACAGTGGATTTTAATTTTAATTTCTTCGAGATTTCAGAATCTCTCCCTTTCAAAAATACTAGAAAGAGCAGATTTTTCATTTATGAATATTTTTTGTTTATTGTATAATATACACACATATTTTTTGTTTTGTTTTAATATATAAATACTAACCTAAATTGCTTTATTTCAAAATAATAAAAAAAATTAACTAAAAAATTAAAAAAAAAACTGAGAAAATTAAAAATAGGGGTTTTACGCTAAAATTAAGTCTCCAGCAAAAAAATAATAAAATGAGAAATAGAATATTTACAACATAGGATGTTTGGGGGATACACATTTGAATTAATAGTATGTATGTGGAAAAAAAACATTTCAAAACAAACTAGAGTTTCTTCCAAAAATATATCAACCCATCCCGAGAAATAGTTTTTTGTTTTTTTTTTTCTTAATTTCTATTTTCTTGTGAAGGAAGCCTACTTTTGCGTAATACTACTCCGAATCATATCATCTATTTATCCCTTTTTAAAATCTAAAATATCATCAATGGCTGCCAATTTACCGGCATCGCTATCATCCTTTTCCAATTCGGCCCGTGTGCAACGACCACAACACGCTGCCGATGGTTTATTTTCACATTCACCCAAGGCGGGAGGTTTAAAATTGGGGGTCCATGGCCCCAGACTACCACTGGCATAGAAATCCATGGGATAGGCATCCTCCTTGGGTGCCTTATTGTGTGGCGTATATTCAACATCACCCAATACCACAGAGAGTTCATAGGGATTTAGAAGGGGCTTACTGAAAGCCGAACCCCAATCAATGGATAGGCGAGGGCAGGCAATTTGTACAAATGCATCAATGTCATCGAATAGGGCTAACTTCTGGGGGAATATTTCCGAGAGTAATATGGTGGTGGTATCAAAACCTTTGGCTCTTAGGCGTTTCTCTAGGAATTTGTGTACGCGGCTGCTGCCCTGGCGGCCCAGTGTTCCCAATATTATACCGATTTTCTTGGCATTTTTGGCTTTTTCAATTTCTCCATAGCGCATCGATTGCATGGTCGAATGGTCATATTCCTCGATTGTGAATTTCTTTTCATATGGATCATATTTGTAGGCCTAGAAAAAGAAAAGAGACGGATTAGTAACTTTCCAAAATTTTAAAAGTTCCCCAAAAAACTCACCTTCACTTTGGGATTTGCAATCATGGCCGATTCCAAATGAAACCGACCATCCCCCAGATAGATAATCAATTTTGTGGTCTCCGGCAGTGTGGGTGAGGTACAACCCAATATTTCTCCAGGACTCAGGGGTTTGGCTTGTGGCACAATCACATCATATCCCGCCGCTTTTAGCTCACCCGAGGCCGCCTGCAAAGTGGTTACAAATTGTATGGTACTAACCAGGGCAATCTGGCCATCTTCGGGTTTAAAATTCAACTTCACTGAATCCAAAAAATGCAACGGATCGATTTTGATATCCACAAATACATACAACACCTTAATGCCCTCGGTCTGATCGACGGGTATAAGACAACTATGACCATAATGGACCAATAATTCCGCACCCAATGCCTTGGCTGTGTAGTCATCAACACAACAGGCGCCATAGGTGACATCACCCATAATAACAGTATCGGCATCCGTAAAACGTTCGATAATATCGCTAATGACCATGGCATACATCAGTAAACCTTCAGGTAGCTGGAGGGCCACCCGCTTCGCTTTCATCTCTTTGATACGCCATATTGTTTTATGGATTTCAAAATTATAATTGGCCGGTAGCCGATCGATGGCCTTTTGCAGCACGGGATCATCGAGAAGCGATTGTGGAATGCGATTCAGACGGGCCTTAGGTTTGAATACCTTTTTTGGTTTGGCACGAACCACCACCACATCGGTACTGGTGGGCAATGTTTCACTGGAATTCGAGGAGGATAAAGTTTGCGGTGTGGCGCTACTGATATCAGCAGCTGTCGGTTGGACAATGTCCAACATTTTGAATGCGTTTGGAAAACTGGAAATTTTCGAAAAAACAATAATTAGTAAAATGTTAATTTTGTTTTGGGGCAATTAAAAAAAATTAAATTCCGAAGTGGGTAATAAAAACCGGTTTTTGCTCATGGAGGACGGACGTCAGTTGAATTGTGCGTCATAAGGTGAGATTTTTTTTTGGGGATCATCAGAAAGATTTATGAATGGTAAATTTTGTGTTTGTAGAATATATTAAAGGTGCCTATAGGACACCTGCAGTAAATTAGAGGTCACCTAAAGTTGATTCGAGGTCCTTATAGGTTAGCTAAAGTATATTAGCGGTCCCTATAGGACACCGACACTATGTTAGAGATCCGAATGATTCACCTAAAGTAGATCAGAGGTCCCTATGTGTCACCTGAAGTAGATTAAATGTCTCCTAAAGTAGATTAGAGGTCATCTAAAGTAGAATAGAGGTCAGTATAGGTCCCCTAAAGTAGATTGGAGGCCCTATACGTCACTTACAGTGAGTTAGAGGTCTCTACGTGTCAAGTGAAGTAGATTAGAGGCTCCTATGGGACACATGCAATAAATTAGAGGTCACCTTAAGTAGATTAGGGGTTGCTATCAGGGATGGTCCGTGTGACGAATTTTTAGTTTTTCGACTGTCAAAAAGGTGTAAACGTTGAAAACGTCATATACCTGTATAAAATGTAATAAACGTAGTAAACGTCATTTATATCAATATTATCAGCATACACAGTTATTTTCAAGAATATATATTATTTTTACATATATCTGACTATTCCTTACTAGAACTGATAAAAAATGTTTAAATTTTTCGAGAAGAAAATTTTGAAATTTTATATGGATTTGAGTAAAGCATGCGTAATTTCCAAATTGATTAATGGAAATAGCTAATTTGTCAAAAACGTAATGGATTTGGGTAGGTTTCCGACGTTTCTGACGTATGTATTATACGTCGGAAATGTATGTCATTTACGTCACTGTTTCTGACAGGCCATCTCTGGTTGCTATAGGTCACCTAAAATAAATTAGAGGTTCCTATAGCTCACATACGGTCCCAAAAGGTCACTTGATGTAGATTAGAGGTCTCTACAGGTCACTTACAGTAAGTAAGAGGTATCTTGGGGTCATTTACAGTAGATTAGAGGTTTCTTCGGCTGACTTACAGTAGATTAGAGGTTTCTTTGAGTCGCCTAAAGTAGGCCAAAGGTGTCTAGAGGTCTCCACAGGTCACTTACAGTTATTTAGAAGATCCTATGGGTAGACTAAAGTAGTTTAGAGTGGAGTAGAGGTTCTTTTGATTCAAATACAGCAGATTATAGGTCCCTATGGGTGACGTAAAGTAGATTAGAGATTCCTATGGGTCACCAACAGTGGAGTGAAGGTTTCTATGATTCACATACAGTATATTTAAGGTCCCCATGGGTCATTTGCAGTGAAATGTAAGTTTCGAGAGTTCACATACTGTATATTTGAGTTTCCTATGGGTCACCAACAGTAGATAAGAGATATCTATAGGTTATCTACAGTAAAGTAGAGGTTACTAGGGGTCGCCAACAGTATATAAGATAAAGATAAGATTAGAGATATCTACATTAAATTAGAAGTCCCTGTGGGTCGCCTACAGTAAATTAGAGATCCCTTGAGGGATTAGAAGTACCTTTGGGTCACCTACTTTTAAATAGTCGACCCTATTGGCCATCTACAGTCGAACAGATGTTCTTAGGCGTAATATACTATAGACTAGATGACCCTTACAGGTCCCTTTAGGTTATCTACTGCAACTAGATGCACCTTTGAGTCATCTTTTACCATAGAGTAGAAGTCGTTTACAGTCCAGCAAATGGTCCAATGGTTCATCTACTATAGATTTGATGGTTGTAGAGCATCTACAATAAATTATATGATTCTATTGGTCATCTACTGTCGATCAGATATGCCTATGGACCACATCCTACAGAGTAGATATTCATATAGATCATCTATAATGGAGTAAAGTGTAAAATAGGCAATCTACAATGGAGTAGATGGTCCCATTGCTCATCTACTATATAGTTGATGGTTGTATTGGTAATTTATCACAGAGTAAATGGGACTATAGATTATCTATCTAAAAATATATGATCCTATTGGACATCTACTGTCCACCAGAAATATTCCTTCGAATCATTTTCGTCATTGAATATGCTTTCCCCGATCATCACATATTAATTAGACGATCTTCAGGTCCAGTAGATGGAACCTCTATCTTTATCTACATGAGAATAAATATCCTGATCCAATCATTTTGTTATAAAAAATTCTATTATGAAACAGATCAAGTAAATATTGTGTTTTTTGTCTAGTTTATTGAACTTGTCTCTCATTATCTGGTCTAACAAAGAAACCAAAATCAAAACACTATAAAAAACAAGAGCACCTTGAATTTATGTTAAAAAATGAAAACAAAATTGACTGACTCACCTTTTTTGTTTGGTTTTTGTTTATGTGGATTTGATTTCACTACTCTCTGGCTGAGTTGGTGGGGCTGTTGCTAGCGGTCAGCAACAACAACAATAAAAACAAATAAAAAATTGACCAAAATAATCACAAGATGCAGCAGCAGCAATAAAATTTAAATATATTCCGTATAAACCGATTTTGTAACGAGGAAAACGATTGGCAGCAGGTTGTTTGTAAGGTTAAATTTTGTCCTCAACGGTCACGGAACAAATTGAGAAAAATGCGTTTTTTTTTTTCAAATATTCACAGCACTCCGAATTTTTTATAATTTTTTTAATCACTTCGATGTCTGAAATATTTTTTTGTTTAATATATTTGTCTCCGGCTCTTTTTTTCTTGCGTTGTCGTTACTTTGAACTTCTAATTGTAAATGACTGAATGATGAAAGGAGGTACTCTCAAACAATAACACAAATCAGTCAGTCTGCAGTAGAACAGCACATCAAACATCCACCCAAACAAACATTCGCTTTATGCTACTGCTTTGTTGTTTTTGTTGCTGCTGGATTGTATGTGGCGCATATGGTGGTTGAGCACCATTAACAATATCAAGAAAGTCACGTAGGCCAAATTTAAAGCAAACTGCAGCAAGTTATGCTCAGTTATGTTTACTTTTCAATGAAAATTTTATATTTTTTAATTAAATTTTTTATAATTTATCACTTGCAATCGATTGCTTTTATTCTAACTTAACCACTCCGTGCGAAATTATCTAATGTCATACTATTATTAACGCGTTTTTTATGCAATAACAAATTTTTGGAAAAAACAAAACGTGCACGTTGGGAGATTAGGGATGCACAGATCGACTTTTGGTTTGATAGGGTAAAGGAGTTCGTTTGTGGGTTTAGCATTGAGGGGATCTATAATTCAAGCAGTTTTTAATGTAAAAAGGGGGTCGGTTGTAAATTTTTGAAATTTGAATTGAATTTTGCTGTATCAAATCCGTTAATAATTGAATTGAATATTTCTAAAAATTTAAATTTGCCCTTAACTATTCATTTGCACTACAATTGCTGTATTCAATATAACGATTCACTGAAGGGAATCAAGGGAACCTATTTAATTAATATTTTGTTTTCAGCTTGCTTTTATAATGACATTTCAATAAAATATTATTTTCTTTTCATAAATGTCAAACTAAAGGCATATTTTCAAATAAATCACATTAAAATTTTAAAATCTGAATTAAATCTCACTGGAATATTATTTTTATTTTAATAACTATGCATTTGCACTACAGTTGTGACTGTTATATTCAATGTAACGATTCACTGAATGGAAACCGAGGAACCGAGTTGCTTTCACTTTAAGGAATGTGTTATTGAAATTGTATTTAATAAAAAATGTCAAATAAACGAATATTAAATTAATTTTATTGTTTCAGCAAAAATACATTTGTTTGATCCGTACCTTACTGGTTTCATTAATAAAAATTCAAGGATACTAGTCAAATGTCAAGCATTTCATGCAGTACTGTAACATAATTTGCCACTTGCCATGCGCCTTCATTAAAGTCGTAACGGAAATGTCATTTAAAGCAACAGCTGATCGCTCTTTTAACGGTTTCTGCTCTTTGCTTTAAATGCTTTAATTTTAAAGTAAAAAAAGCGCTTCAAATTTTCCAAAATGGATAAAATAATGAATTCCAAGGACAAAACAACTCCACTGACTACGAAAAAACTCTATCAGTTACATCCTGAAATGGAAAACATTCTAATTGTCGCTATGGTCGTGGGTAAAACTGAACCAAATATATTTCTATCGAGGAATGATACTCAGCATAAGGGAGTCATGACATTCACCTTGCGCGATACCTCTCAACACATTGTCAATTGTAAATTCTGGGGTACACGGGAAAAAGTGGCACAGCTGAATGAACATATACAAATGGGTGACATTGTGGATATTGTTTGCCCGAAAATATCGATGTTAAGTCAAAAGGCAGAGGCCTTAGAATCGAAACAGGCTCAATATCAACCGGTTAGTTCATTGCCAATAACATTGGTGGTCAACGAGGGCCAGGGATTGATTGAGAAACATAGTTATCATGATTTGGATAAATATACGGAGATAAGATTGCTGTCGCATCAATCCCATAAACCCTTGTATTCCGTTATGAATTTGGCTGATGTCCAGGCGACATTTAGTGATTCCAAAGCACAGGCATTTCATACGGATTTTTTGGTTGTTGTGGGATTGCTACGTCGGCCGCGTGATGTAAATGCCAGCAAGGAGGGCAGACAACGTCGTTGTCTGGAAATTGTGGTATTTGATCAAAGTCTAACCAGTGGTATGACCTTTACCATATGGCATTCGGATTGGATCGATCGTGCCGAAGCCTCATGGCAGCCAATGAAAACGGTGCTACATCTAATTGATGTAAAGGTTTCGTATTCCAATTTTTATAAGGGTTGCATTTTGAGCTTCACCTCGAAGAGTATTATCTATGAAAACCCGGTGGGCACGGAGACGCAGCACTTGAAAACATTTGCTGCAACCTTGCCGAAGACGCCTTTCGATATGGCCATGCAGGCAAGTAATACCGATGCATTGCCAAAGGGTATGTCCATGGGAATAGATTTTTGAGAATATTTTAAATTTGGTTTTCTTTGTCTAGCTGATGATATCCAAACCGTAATGACGGTGAGGCAAATTTATGCCCGAGCCGAGGGTCATTTGAGGGATACCAGTGAACAATTTACCGCCAAGGTATATGCAATGGTGACTCACTTTGATATCGATTGGCCGGAACATGTTTTGAGTAAGAAGTGGTAGGTGAAATATTTTTTATTTTTATAAAAGACCTTTTGTCTCTATACAGCCCAGCTGGCTTAAATAAAGACCTTCGGCCACTATACAGTCCGGCTTGCCTTAGTAGAGACCTGTCGTCTCTATACAGCCCAGCCAGCTGGCCTTAGTACAGACCTGTGGTCTCTATACAGCCCAGCCAGCTGGCCTTAGTGGAGACCTTGGATCTCTATACAGCCCAGCTGGCCTTAGTAGAGACCATTGGTCCTTTTCCTTATTGGATTTATTTTTCTAATCCCTCTTCCTCCTTTCTCTTCCAGCAAATCCTGCAACCGTTATATCGCTGCCCGCAAAGATCTCTGCGACAATGATCAGTGCCAGCTGGCATTTTCATTTGGCTATAGTGGGGATAAATACGATTACTTTTTTAATATAAATCTCCAACTGACCGATCATACAGGAACCTTGGTCGAAGCTCGTCTAACCGATACCACTGCCATGCAGATTTTATCCTTCAATTGTGATCAGTATCTCAAACTGAATCAACAAGAATTGGAACAATTGAAATGGCGTTTCCTTCTCAATCATGTCGAAGCAAAGTTACTAATCAAAAAATCGAATATGCTGAGGCGTAAAATGTTGGCCCTGATAATCGATTTGAAACCAATCGAATTGGAACAATTAACCGAAAATATAGCTGTATTTTGAGAAAATAATAAAACAACGAACGAATTCAGTTAATTTCTTTAACTAACATCCTCATCGATATCACTGGGCCTTGGTGTATTGGAGATTTTTTCAATACTCGGTACGGTATGTTCCACTTCAAAATCTGTTACCTCCATAATGCATTCCCGCAACTGACGTTTTCTATCTACTTTTAGTACATAATCTTGAAAGCTATTAAGGACATTACGAAATTCTTCATCGGATGTTATCAGGCGTAGAAATTCATCGGGATTATCGGGATCCAAGGGTTCCATGGTAGTTTGTTGTTGCATTTCAAGTAAAGTTTTCCGTTCCAAATCGGCTGCGGTGAGGCGATGTCTTAATTTGATTTCTTCGACGCGACCCTCGAGCAGTTTACAGCGTAATTGTTCACGTTCGAACATCTGGATGGGAAAAGAAATACTAGCATAATAAGTATATACATACATAGAGGTCCCAGGGGGCCTCAGAAATTTTTTTTTAAAAACATAGATGTCTCCGGAGGCATCAGAAATGTTTCTATAAAAATTTAGAGGCCTCTGAAGGCCTCAGATAATTTTCTATGAAAATTTAGAGGCCAATGGAGGTCTCAGGGGGCCTCAGAAAATGTTTTTATGAAAACATAGAGGTCTCCGGAGGCATCGGAAATTTGTCTATGAAAATTTAGAGGTCTCTGAAGGCCTCAGACAATTTTCTATAAACATTTAGAGGCCCCTGGAGGCCTCAGAACCTGTTCTATGAAAATTTAGTGGCCCCTGGAGGCCTCAGAAACTGTTCGATAAAAATTTAGAGGCCTCTGGAGGTCTCAGAAATTTGTTTATGAAAATTTATAGGCTTCTGGAGGGCTCAGAAATGTTTTATAAACATTTAGAGGCCTCAGAAAACGATTAGAGGTCTCAGAAAATATCCTAAAAATAGTCCTTCAGAAAAATTCTTTAAAAATACTCACCGCCACCATCAGAGCCTTATCCTTGCTGGTACTATGTTTCATGGCCTTATCCATTTCCAAAATTTGTATATCACCATTACCCAAACCCACAGCCAGAAATTCGCCATCGGAACGGAATCGTACACTCAACACCCTCGAGGAAAAATTCACATTAAATATAGGCAGCCTTTGACTCAGCAACATATCCCAGAAATCCAATTCCCCTTCGATATCCCCAGTAACAAACAAAGAACATCGAGCCGTACTCCAGCTGCCGCATAAAATCTGATTGCGCTTCTTCACCAAAAATGTCAGCGGTGACCCTTTGCATTCCTCAGCCCAAATCTTGGCACACCAATCTCCTGTGATTAGGAAATTCTTCACAAAAAATGGATTCCTTTCCACGCTTCGTATGGGTCCATGGAATAAACGATAATTCCCCGCAGCCAGGGTTTCCATCGGTGTCATACCCTTACGATTGCCAATGAAAATGCTGCCCATATCGCTGGCCACAATGAAGCGGATCGGTATGGTATATTCAAATTCCATTACTGTGACACCATGCGATCGCGACCTGACTTGGTCATCAGTCATTTCCGGGTCCATAAGTAATTCTTGCAGGGGATTATCCAAATTTCGACCATCCCAATATTTCACCGAACCATCATAGGAGCCGGTATAGAATTCGGTATTGGTTTTGGAGTGAACCCAGCATAGGGCTGCCACCGGTTCACGGTGAGCAGCTTCCAAGGGACATATGCTGACCGGCTGGCCCCCCATTTTCGAAT
Source organism: Musca vetustissima (assembly GCF_032173495.1). Lineage (NCBI taxonomy): Eukaryota > Metazoa > Arthropoda > Insecta > Diptera > Muscidae > Musca > Musca vetustissima. The sequence continues at coordinate 294,828 of NW_026880015.1, forward strand.
TCCAAAGGCATATTTTACCCGATTGCAAGCCTCCAGCAATCCAATTTTCATCTTTGGGACAATAGAGGCTCTTCAATACCTTATCATCGGAATTAAAGGTGATCATGGGTTTCAGAGGATTCTCCAGGTTCCAGATGTAAAAATCATTGGTGTTCAACACCGGTTCCTGCTTAACCAGGGGGGTTATTAAAGTTATTTTCTTTTTCTCCTCCTTGCGAACCAGCTCCTTTTTATTAGCCTCCTCTCCTGGCAGGGGTCTCTCCAAGGGTATATTTGTATGTAAGACCAAAAAACGCCTCACATCATTTGGCGTCCAATCGAGCACCGAAACCGGACGCCGTATTATTTCTGGATCATGGAAAATATTTTTTTGCCTTGACTCAAAGGCGGATTTGATATCCTCTCCACCACCGCCACCCGATTCGGTGGTCAAATCCACAAAAAAATCCTGATAAATATTCATCGTGGTATTCTTTTCGGCCACATCGACGGCATGGTGTATCAAACCGATCACCTGACCACCCCAATTATCATCACGTTCGATTTTTTTACGATGCCTCAGGGTGGACTCTTCATCTTTGATGTTGACCTCCTTGGGCCAGCCTCCCTCATAATGATACATACCATGTTCGGCAAGGGTAACATTTTCCGTTTCCATTATGGTATAGGCCAGCTGGCGACCCAGCTGGGTGGCCTGGTGTACCGGATTGCGTAATACGAACTGACATCTCTGCCTTTTGCTGGGATTAATGCTCAGCATTAATTGGTTGCGATCACTGAACAGACATTGGCGCCCAAAGCGGCGTCGTTCGCGGGTATAGCCGAATTGATTGGCGGAATGCATTTTTTTGGGAAGGAGGAGGAGGAAAAGAAATTATTTTTTTATTTTTAAATTATGAAGGAATTTTTTTTGTGAAAATTTGAAAATTATTTTGACAGCGAAACAAAATGGAATGGAACACAAAAACGATAATAGGCTTGGATTTTGTAAAAATTTTTTCGAAGGACTAAAAGGCCAATAGGTGGGGATTTTTTAAAGAATTTTTTCGAAGGACTAGGTGGGACAATAGGTGGGATTTTTTAAAGAATTTTTTTCAGAAGGACTATTAGGACAATTGGCGTGGATTTTTTTCGAAGGTCTAAAACGACAATAATTTTTTTTTTTAAGAACCTCTAAGACCTCGGCAGGACACTATATTTTTTTAGAAAAATTTCTGAGACCTCCGAAGACCTCTTTATTTAAAAAAAAACTGACCTCTTATGCTTTAAAGAAAACTTTCTGAAGCACCCGGAAGCAGAGATATTTTAACAGAACAATTTCTGAGGCCTCCGGAGGTCTCTATATTTTGAAAATAGACAAATCTGAAGCATCTGGAGGTCTCTTTATTTTTTAATGACTCCTCAATATTTTTATAGAAAAAAATTTGAGACCTCCGGAGGCCTCTATATTTTTTAAGAAAACTTTATATACTTTATATTTTTATAGAATTTTTTCTGAATAATTTCTGAGGCCTCTATATTTTTAAAGAAACATTTCTGATGCATCCGGAGTTCTCTAAATTTTAACAGGAAAATTTCTGAGGCTTCCGGAGGCCTCGATATTTTTTAAGAAAACTTTCTGAAGTGTTCGGAGGCTATTGGACGCCTCAATATTTTTATAGAAACATTTCTGAGGCCTCCGGATGCCTATATATTTTTAAAGACAACTTTCTGAAGCATCCGGAGGCCTCGATATTTTAATTGAAAATTTTCTGAGGCCTCCGGAAATTTTTCTGAAACATCCGGAGGCCTCTATTTTTTATAGAAAATTTCTGAAACCTGTGGAGGTCTACAGATGTTTGTTGTAAAATTTGTTAGGCCTCCGGAGGCCTCTATATTTTTAAAGAGAAGTATCCGGAGGGCTCTTCATATTTTATTTACATTTTCTGAAGCATCCGAAGGCCTCAATATTTTAAAGGGATTTTTCTGAAGCATCCAAAATAGAAACTTGGTTAAATGAGTATTTTTGGAATTGTTGCAATTTCTCCCACTATGTTTGATTTTAGAGAGTTCCCATCAATGAAAGAAATGTTCTACACAAAACTCCAGTATGGATCACCGAACAAATCGAATCCGTAGGTGCACATTGCTATTGATAAAAATATCGATTTATTAGAGAATAAATACGTTTTCTTCAATATTTTTTATATTTTTGAATGTGTATCAATTTCTCCCACTGTGTTTGAGTTTAGAGGGTTGCTACCAATAAAAAAAATATTCTGCACAAAATTTCACTATGGGTCACCGAACAAGCGGACTTCGTAGATGTCATATTACTACTAAAAAATACCGTTATAAATGAGGTTTTCAAAATAGAAACTTGGTTTAATGAGTATTTTTTAGGATTGTGGCAATTTTACCCACTGTATTTGATTTTAGCGGGTTGCTACCAATGAAAAAAATATTCTGCACAAAATTTCACTATGGGTCACCGAACAACAGAAATCAATATTCCTATTCATATATCGAAAAAATATCGATTTAAATTTTGGTTTAAAAATACATTTTGATTTTTTTTTTAATATTTCCAATTTTAGCCATTTCTCCCACTGTACTTTTTTTTTTTTTTTTTTTAGTAGTAGTACTTCTTTATTGATTAAATATGTTTACAATTCATTTCACAAAATATATTTACCGTAAATTATAAAGAAGTTGTATATGTTTGTGACAATGTTAAATAAAACGTCTGTCACTCAATATAAAAATATAATTTAATTGAATTCATTTAATAAAAAGAGGCGATATTTATAGCTTTTTTCCAAGTAATTTGTTAAGTTATCCCAGTCGGCATCATCTTCACCATCCAATATTTTAATTATTTCCGTTTCATCCAATATTGGTTTTTGGAAAGATATTATTCTGAATTCTCGAAGAACGGGGCAAGTTCCTAAGAAATGTTGCAGTGTTTCAATCGCATGTAAATTACATAGTTTACATACTTTTGATGTCGATTCTGAATGAAATGTGTTATATGCGAGAGGGATCATTCCGCTGCGAGCTTTGAATATCCAACGTATTTGTTCGTGTGTGTATTTTTCATTTAAGTAGTGTTGGGCTCTGTCCGGGTTCAAATGTTTATATATTCGGAGACTTTGACTGCTTTGTTTTCTATATAACCTTTCCTCCTTCAATCGTGTTTTTATGTTGCTCATTAAACTTGTACAGAAAATATTCCAATTATCTGGGGACGACATCATATGTGACCATGGTATGTTAAACTGTTGAGCCAATTCATTCAATTCTTTTGCCCAAAACGTATTTTTTCGAAGTATAAGCTCTGATAGCTGCTTCGGAAGTCTTTTGTTTGAATACTGGAACATAGCTTTGCTTAAATAGTTTAGGTGAAGTCCTAAAGTGTAAAATTGAGTGTCTTCCACACCAGTTTCCAGCATCAGCACATAGTTTGGTGTAAAACTTGGTACATGCAAAATTCTCTTTAAGTAGTATTTCATCAATTTGTTTATCTCTTCGAAATAAGAGAACCCCCAAACTTGTGCAGCATAAGTTTGTATGGATCTACAGACAGCTAGAAAAAGTTTCCATTTCGCATTCATTACTACATCCGTTCTTCCTATGAATTGGTTCCAAGTAGCATTTATTGCGTTTTTTGCTTCATTACATCTGCTCTGCACATGCTTATGAAATTTCATCTTAGGGGTGAATGTAACCCCCAAATACTTGAATTCGTTTGTGACCTTTATCTCGATGCCTTTATAAGTCCACTTTTCATTTTTACTTGGTCTTCCTCCATTTCTAAAAACCATAATTTCGGATTTGGATAAGTTTACCTCTAAGCTCCAAAGTTTACAATACATTTCCAAATTATCTATCATAGTCTGTAACACATTTATATCGTCTGATAGAAGAACAATGTCATCTGCATATAGGAGAATTCGTATGTTAATATTTTCAACAAACAATCCGCCTTCAATGTACTCATGTAGGTCGTTTATATAAAGGCTAAATAATAATGGGGATAGCAGACATCCTTGTTTAACTCCCTTAGTTGTTGCAAAGTATTCTGAGAGCTCTTTTCCATTCCAAACTGCAGATTGGGTATTGCTGTATATGGTTTCAATCAATTTGACCATTTTATTCGATATTCCTATTTGAAAAAGCTTGTAGATAAGAGCCTGTCTTGATATATTATCAAAGGCAGCTTTGAAATCGACGAAAAAGGAGTAAACCTTTTTCTTTTCATTAAATTTAAGGTTTACGATTGATGCTAGGTTGTAGATATTGTCAGCTGTCGAGTAATTTTTCCGAAAACCAGCTTGAAATTCAGTTAAAACATCATGATTTTCCACCCAATTGTACAGTCTTTCATTTATTAGGCCCATGAATATCTTGGCTGCACAATTCATAAAAGAAATGCCTCTATAATTTGATGGTTGGTTAAGGTCTCCTTTTTTGTGTATAGGAAATATGATTGTTTTGGAAATCAAGGAATCAATCCGTCCGTTTGTTAATATATTGTTATATACATTCAAAAGTTGGGTGTGAAATTCATATGTACCATTTTTAAAAAATTCATACGGTATTCTGTCCTCTCCAGGTGCTTTGTTGTTTTTAAGTTTTGACAGTATTTTCTGTAATTCTTGCATAGTACAACTTCCATCCAACTCCACATCCTCTTTTAAAGAAGGTGCATAATAAATAAGAGTGCATTCTCCACTTGTGTTCAGTAGACCTTCATAATAGCATTTAAATTCCTCTGACGTAACATTTGAGCCTATAAGGTTATTTTGATTACGTAATTCTCGGACCAATTTCCACCATTCCTTAGGTCTTCGTACACAATTAAGCTTGTTTGCGATTGTTTTATAATATTCAGATTTGCTGTTGTTACAGACTAATTTATAGTTTTTTTGTGCAATTATATAAAGTTCCTTGTCTTCTATATTATTCGTTTTCCTGTAGTTTTTTAATAGTTTGAAACTTTTTATTCTTGCTTTATTGCAATTGGTATTATACCACTTTTGCTTTGAGCTAAATTGGTTTTTCCTCGTAGCTGGCTGTGAAGAGCATTTAATTATAATTTCACAAATGTCTGAAAGACTGAGCAAAAGTTCACTGGTGATATTACGTATATTTTCATTGATTTTTCTCTGGTATTCGTGCTTATGCTCCTCTTTCCACATTAATTTTGGTAGGAGTGACATGTATCTACTAGTTTCAGATTCGACATTAAACTTCATTCTTACTATTATGGGGAAATGATCTGACCATACCTTGTCTTCTACTTTAAATTCTTCTACTCTCTGTAGAATTTCTTTACACGCAGCGCAAATATCATTTACTGACTGGCCTAATGATGTCAGATATGTGAAATTTCCCTCCGGATCTCCTTTGGTAACACCATTCAAAATGAACATATTAATATCATCGCACATTTGTATAAACTTAATTCCCTTTTGATTAATAATTTTGTCTCTTGATTTTCTGGTTTCATATCCTGAGTAAAACTTTTCTTTGTATATTGTACAAATATGTTGATTTAATTCCCCGATTCTCACATTAAAGTCGCCTATAATTATAGGATTTTGGATATCTTCTGCAAGGAGGAACTCTTTTAGTTTCATAAAATCGTTGTCCCATGTAGCAGGCCTTAGATATTGGGGTATTAAGCAGCATACCGTTTCTTTACTGCTCATTTTAATATATAAATTTTCCTCTGAATATATAACACTGCATGAAATACCACGATTTTTTAAAGCTCTGCTTATTCCGATTATCCGACCTCCAATTGCTCTACCAAATCTGTGTATGCGAACAGCTGGATCAAAAAATAAATCAAATCCAATAAAATAACTTCTAGCCCTTTCCGATTTTTCAAATTCCAAATGTGTTTCTAACAGTATAAATATTTCAAATTGTTGTATGTATTTAAAAAAGGTTGGATAAAGATATTTATTTTCGAAGCCATTTATATTGTAGGATAAAATGGAAATATTGGATGATTTTGTTTCTTGATTAATATCTATTAGTTTTTTGAATAAGTATTTTTATTTATTTCATCATAATTTAGGCAGATTGACTTTATTCCTTCTCCATATAATTCAATTAGTACTTCCTCGCCATCATTTTTTCCACAAACAAGTTTGTTCTCAAAACTCCATTTAAACCAACGATCGTTTATTTTCAATTTATCTTCTCTAACCATAACCTTGTGCTTCTTACTGAGAGATAAAATTTGTTTCTTTAAAGACATAAATGCCTTTTTGTGCTCTTGCTTGCAAGGCGGCATATCGCGTTCAATATATATATTAGAGCCAGATAATTTATTTGTGTTTCGAAGCACTTCTTGGACGGCTTGCTGATTTTCTAGCTGCACTATGACTGTCATTTTACCATTGCGTTCAAACACTTTGTGGACGTTTTTAATAGTTGTTGTTACGTTTAATGTTTCTTTAAAAATATGTTTGACCTCCACCGTTGCGTTATTAGCGCTAGATAATCCTTTAATCATAACTTTATTGGATTTTAGTTGGTTTTGCAGCCAGTTTATATCTTTTCTATATTTAATATTCTCCATCTGTACTTTATTTAACTCATCTTTTAACATCTGATTTTCTGACATAAGCATATTTATATCACCACTAATAGCATTTATTTCGATCTTAACTTCTTCAATGTCTGATTTTGTGGCGAGATTTTTAAGCTTTTCATCCAGATTTGAGTTTATTGTGTCTTTAATAAGATTTATTAAATTAATGGGATCCATATTTGAGTTTATCTCAATGTTTTCGGGTGACCTAATTTCGGTGTGTTTACGTTTAGGCGTCTGAGTATTT